>NC_025998.2:46765785-47017350 GCF_000442705.2 Elaeis guineensis
CAAATTTATGATTAAAGATAGATCTATACGAACTAGCGACAACCTTTGCACTATAAGGGTAAACTTTACAGCAGGACAACCTATAGTTCATGATTGATCTAAAAATTTTAATTTCAAATTTAACAATCAGATTATAAATTAGATCTAATATAAGAAATAATCTAAGTATGTATAAATAATCATGTAATAAACAACCTAGGCTCTGATACCAATTAAAAGAATCAGATCTAGGATTTCAGGGTTAGATCTTGAAACTTTTTCAAGATTAAGCAGTGGAAGACTAAAATAAATCAAAATTTATCTTATAAAATCAAAGAATTCTTAGATCTAAGATTCTTTACATGATTATTACATGGTATTAAATCAAAAATTAAAATATAAAGAGCAAGAACTACATGTTGATCATATCAATATGTTTCTATACTACATCTAATGTTTGTAAAATATAATAGATCAGATCTATTACCTTGTAAGTTAGACATTCTAACTTTGCTGATCCAGGCAGACGGATGATGTGCAAGTTGCACATGTATCCAGCCTCTAGGAGTCATCCACACAAGCCCACAAATCACGATCAGAAGTTCTGGTCCAGGAAATCAGCACAGTATGCTAGTACTGTGCTGATCCTTCTTCGATGATCGATCAGATACCTCCATCTTCTTGATTTGGACTCTTCCAAAGATGAGAAGTAGGAGAAGAAGTTTTAGATGTGAGACACTTTCAAAAAACTCACAAATGAAGGAAGAAAAGAGGTGAACTCAGCAACCTAGAAGAAGACCCTCTTCTTCTTCTCTTTGCTTTTTTTCAAACACTTAGTTTTATGTCTATTATATCTCCATGCCCCAATACTCTTTCTTCCTGATTTTTATATTCCCTAAAGGTCTCTCAATTCTCTATAATCCATGAAAATATTAAGAATAAATTCATCTTAAATAATGAGATATGAAGAATCCTTGTCTAGGTCAAATACCTAGTCAAAGAAAATCCAAACAGGGTAAGACAAGGGGTGCCCAACTCATGGGCACCCCCTCTTTCTTTTTCTGCCATGGACCACCAGCAAAGGGCACACAATATGTCCCATAAAAGTCACAAAAATCTCAAAAAAAAATTGGATAAAATTAGTGCCATAAATAAAGAGTGTTGGTTTCCTAAAATTCTATCTCATAAAATTTGAAATCCAAACTAATTCCTACTTTGACTTAGTCCACAACCACATCCCATGTAAGAGAGAAAGGGTGGAAAGCTTTGAGTATGTGTGAAGGCCTGGGAGAGAAGGTTTTGTCATACAAAATAAGAGAGAGTGGGCATGGGGGGCTAAGGTGGCGGAAGGTGGAATCCTAGTCTTACTAGGGTTCAATCTATGACTTGTTCAAGTTTCATTTCTCAAACCAAATCAAACTAAAACCAAATCAATCCAATTAAAATAGATCTTAACCTAATTAAAAATCTAATTTAATCAGATTAAATTAGATTTAAATCTAATTTAATTTTTTAATCAAATTAAAAATTAGGTTGACCCAAATCCTAATTGAACTAGGACTAGTTTTTTTCTTGCTCTTGGCTTATCAATAAACCAATTGGACTTGATCCAATCAAGTCCAAACTAAATCTAATTAAATCATATTCAATTAGACTTAATCTCAGCCCATTGGCTTAATCAAATTAAACTAATTAGCAATTGAATTGCTAATCGATCCTCCTACAACACTTGCACTAGATTAAATGTCAATCGTATTGATCGTTTAACCCTAGAATAATTTTTAATCATTGATCAACCATCCGATCGGATCATGAACTCTAATGTGTGTGACTTCATAGGTTCAAACCTAAGCTGATAGCATAAGAATAAATTTTTATACCAATCAAAATGACCATCTAGCAATGGTACCTGACGATTGGATAAGTCGAATGTGTAGAACTATTAGATGTGTGCCCTAAATGCCAGATCGGCTGACACATTCCTATACAGATCTAAAGGTAAATTTATAATTTTGACTATAAATGAATAAAAAGATTATTCTTTTATCACATTGTGTACATTGTGTCTGTGATACATCCTTTGAGTTAGTGGGAATGTAAATTCATATTTTTAAGAGTTGAAAATTTAAGGCATAAATTTACATAACTAACACATAAACAGCTCCTGACCATAGGATCATCACGAGGATGGTGATCGATCTGGAAGGTTGGTGTATGATCACTTCCTTAGGATAGATGTGTTTTGAGTCTATGGTGTGGAGACACCGGAGCGAGAGTATAGGTATTCGTTGAGAACGAGAGTACTGAGCGTGACCATATCAAGCAGTCATAAGAAAGTCTACCTTCTCATCGATGACTAGCTCGATGCTGTAATTGTGTGTCTAGTTCTTTGACCTGAGGTGCATCGATAGTTTACCTTGAGTGTGTTATAGTTTGACTACACCATAACTCGATCTCCTAGCCATTCGAAACCCTGAGGTGTATGTTGGCTGTGGCATATTCATTGTAGGAACTAAGTCACACCAAGATGGGATCTATCAACCTCGATAGATGAGAGGAGTAGTCCTATGATAATTGAAAGATTGAATCCTTAAGCCCATGGCCATGGCAGAGTGAAATAATAGAAAAGAGTTTTCCATTAAGATTTCACATCGGACTCGAATCGATCGATTAACTCATATGACTGATGTTGGGTTTGACGAGTTCACCTTAACCCTAATTCAGTCGGAACTCATGGTAGAGAAACTCAATCACACAGGTAACTGCACTGAGAGGTTCATCTTCAATTCTGATGGGTTGCCACCATATACTGCTAGATGTCACTGGTGAATTTTGAGAGTAATTAGAATGATATTGATGATCGATCATTCTAATTGTCTGAATCAGAAGAGTTCTGGTCCATCGAAAGGAGTTTCGATGATATCGATGATGAGATCACGACATATCTCATTACCATATGAAATTGAAACTAATTGGATCACACAAATAAGAGTTAGGATCTGGATGTCATCAATTGGGCTAACTCAATTGATTTGGATTAGATCCAATTAGGTTCAAGGAAATCGTGCTAGCACACGATTGAGCCTAACTTTCTCCTCGTGTAATCTTTTCTGTCTCTACTGAGCCAAATATGATTTGACTCATCCAGAGAACCTTGGAAAGATTTCTCTCAGTCTAAATAAAGCTTGTCTAGCTCAAAAAAGGTTTGTCTTAATTCATGAGATAAATTTAAGACAACACCTGCTAATTTCTAGCACCTGCTAATTTCATTTTAGGACATCTGTCAAAAGTTGACATATGGGTCTTAAACTGAAGAGGGCTCATTGAAGAATTTTTGTGGAGTGTCCATATGCCAAAATCTAATTGAATTGGATGCCATAATCAGATTATAGCATGAGTCCAATTGGATTAAAGTGGGTGCCCCAAATGGATAAGAACCAAAGAGTCCTGATAAACATGGACTCTTTGGCGCCACCTTGATTGAGCTTATCCAATGTTGGTGCCAACTTAGGAGAGAGGATGGGGTTCTTATCTGATTTGATCAGATGATATCACTCCATCAATCAAAATTTTTTCAAAATTTATTAGAATTTTTTGATTGGTTGAATGATGTGGCACTGCACAGCATACAGGGTCTATATAAACCCTGCTGCACCTAGGGTTTCATGAAGAAATTGTTCTATATACAAAACCCAATAGCTGCCACCCCCTCCCCTCTTCTTCACATCCTCCCTGCTCTCCTTTCTCCCCTCTTCACATCCAAATAGTTGGACATCCATCTGGCAAAGATCCAAGGCGTGGTGACGCCTGGAACAGAAGGCTACAGGACATCTTCGACAGGCTGCTGCTCCAACTTCAGAAGGAGTTCTGAAGTACTTTCAAATTAGATAAAGATCTAATTTTTGGAGCATAGATTTGCAAGGAGAAGATGTTCTAGATTCTACTTGAGTAGATACCGGTAGAGGCTAGATGCTTACGTGGCTACATCAGAACCTCGGGCTGTGCAGAGATCATCTACAGGGTAATCAGATTACCCTTGAGGTACTTCTTCTTTCATCATAGATTTAGATTTAATTTTAGATTTTAAATATTAGATAATACAATTAGATCTAGAGAATTAGATCTAAAATATACAGGATAATTTTTTTTAAAAATATTCTGCCCCAGATTTGATGAAATCTGGAAGATCCTATGCGGAGAAAAAGCGGTTTTCCCCTTTCAAGTGGTATCAGAGCCAGGTTGTTGGCTCTATTTCAGATCTATTTTAGATCTAATTTTAATTTTAAATTATTTAATATTAAATAATTTCATATGTTATATCAGATGTGATAAAATCTATAATCAAAATATTTAAAATTAAATCTAAGAAGATCTAACATGCATAAGATGCATGACTAGACTAGGATTAGTTCAATCCATGAATGGTCTTAAGTTTTATATTTTAATGAGATTAAAATATGAATTAAATATAATTTATTATTTATGTTTTTGATATTATAAGTATTATAATTAGATCAGAAAATAGAAAATAAAATTTTAATTTTTTTATAAAATTGATCTATTGCATGCCTAGACTAGTTGTAGAATTATTCTAGTAACTTGTCTAGAATAGTTTTTATTTTGAATAGTTTAATTTAAATTCTATTTTTTAGATATTACATGTGATGTATCAGATCTGAAAGCATATTAATTAGATTGATTTTTGATACATGAGATATATGCAAAGCATGTATTAGTTAGATCTTAAATTGTATATGTGATATGTTAATTTGATCTAACTAGTTTTGTAATTAAATTTATATTTTTGATTAAGGTGTTCCTCATGACTGTTTGGTCATAAGAACAAAGTAAGATTTTAAGACCCTCTCTTTTCATTCAATGGGGTGTTCATATGACGTGTAGGGGTGCTACGCGTTCATCCGTAATCAGAAATCAGAACTTACTTTTCTGCAAAATCCTAGATCCTAAAACCCTAGAATTTATTTTACATGCTTTATTTATAAACCCAAACTTAATTAATGAATTAAGCTTATGAAATTAAGTTAGATCTAAAATTGAGAATTTCATATCTAAGACATTTTTATAAAATTGGGTTCGGGCTTGGGTAGCTCAATTAGGTCTAGCGGTTGATCAAACCGAATCAAGAATTGGTTAGGTGAGATCATGAAAGCTAATAATTGACCAGCCTAATAGGATTAAGTCTGGGTCAAGATCGAATCACATTTAGATGTGACTCGATCAAGTTGAGACCTAATTTGGCTCAGTGGTTACAGCTTAGATTGTAGGCTAACCCAATTAGTTCTAATTCGACAATTTGGTGTCTAAGGTAAGTTGGGTAGATGCGACCGACTGATTTTTAATGGGGAGCTACTCGACCCGAATGCGTTCTTGTCAAGTTAATGGTATATCCCTCCCACCGGTCTCACTTATCTGGCCATATGTGTCGACTCAGTTCTGATTAAAGGTAGCTAACAATTCGAGCTAACCCATGCCACTAGGTTAGTCATAATTTTTATGACTATGTCAAGTCAAGTTTAATGAGACCTAAATCAAATCTCTCTAAGAAAATATTAAGTCTAGGTCTTCCACCATTGTGGATGTGCGGGCCCTTCCCAGGGTTGATTGTTCTCGACTGGTTACAGTGGCTCAGTTGCACCGGAAAGATGCAACCATGTCCATTAGGCATTGGATGCTACGAATTAGAGGATGGGTTGGGCTCAATATTTTGGATACGGTGAAGGATGCAATCAGAAATCTAGTTCATGCAAATGGTGGGTTTGACTTAACTAAGGATTGGAGCAATATCTCGGATACGGTGAGCTTCATGAATTACAGACCAAGTTTTGGGTGCACAATGATTAGAGAATCATTGGATAAGAGTTGTCTACTCATTGGTTGACCCATCACCAATAACTGTTAGGTGAGGTGGTGAGCCAGTCGGTGAGACCGCACCACCCACTAAAAATCACTGATCATGGAGATTTTCACATCTCTACCAAGGGAGCGTAGGGATCTGAGAAAATAATGAGAGTCTAATTTATAAGTGAAACAGAGTTGGAACATACGTTTTGATAAGATGATCAAGACGTATGGCTTAGTTAAGAACGGAGAAGAGCCCTGCATTTATAAGTTGGCTAATGGCCTAGTAGTAGTATTTCTTATATTATATGTGGATGATATTCTCTTAATCGGGAATGATGTTCCTACATTACAGGGAATAAAGATTTGGCTGTCATCACAGTTCTCCATGAAGAATCTGGGAGAAGCTTCCTACATCCTAGGGATGAGGATCTATAGGGATAGATCTAAAAGGTTGCTTGGTTTATCTCAGTCCACGTACATTGATACTATGCTGAAGAGGTTCAGCATGGAGAATTCCAAGAAAGGCTATCTTCTGATAGGCCATAGAATTTCTCTCTCGAAGAGGGATTGTCCGACAACACCTCAAGAGAGAGAGCATATGGGTAGGATTCCATATGCTTCGATAGTGGGATCTGTCATGTACGCCATGACATGTACACGACCAGATGTGGCATACTCACTTGGGATAGTGAGTAGATACCAATCTGATCCAGGGGAGAATCACTAGAAGGTTGTTAAAACCATCTTAAAGTATTTAAGAAATACTAAAGACCAGAGGCTTGTTTATGGTGAATCGGACTTGAGACTTATAGGGTTTACAGACTCTAGTTTTCAGTCTAATCACGATGACAACAAAAGTATGTCGAGATTTATTTTTACCCTTAATGATGGGGCTATCTGTTAGAAAAGTTCCAAGCAGCACATAGTGGCTGATTCAGTTTGCGAGGCAGAGTATGTCGCTGCATCATATGCTGCCAAAGAAGCGGTGTGGCTAAGAAAATTCATCACCGAGCTCGGAGTAGCACCCTCTCTTGTTGGTCCAGTTCTGCTCTATTGTGACAGCTCTGGAGCCATTGCTCAAGCAAAAGAACCAAAGGCACACCAGCGGACGAAGCATATTCTGCACCACTACCATCTCATCCGAAAAATTATGGATCGAGTTGATGTCGATCTTCAGAAGATCGATGGGAAGGAGAACCTGACCGACCCATTCACTAAAGCCATTGCGGTGAAGGAGTTCGACAACTACAAGTCGAAGATGGGTATTAGATACTGCACCGAATGGCTTTAGGCCAAGTGGGAGATTGTTGGGAATAGTGTCTCAAAGCCAATTATCAGCCTGTTGATGGTTGTGCTTATTTTTGTATTTATACATGAATTATGAATTAATAAAAATTATTTTGATATTTTTCATCACAAAATGTTTCATCTTCTAATAAACTTTTATGTTGTGGTGAAGTTCTTAGGACTATTTAGACTCAACAAAGGAGGATTTGTCGTTTAGTCCTTAAATCTGTTCGCGACCAAACGATACGTTGTTACCAAGGACGACAACGTTTATCAAGCATAGGTCATTGTGTGCCATATAGGTTGGTTGTCCTCTTAACCAATGAGTGTGGAGACACTGGTATGGCATACAGGTGAGATGTAAAGGTATATCTGCACTGAACGTAACCGACTCCGGAGCTATTTCTGCTGTCAAGATTTGCTCCGATGGAATATGGGTATAAATATCCCTCCGACCTGAGACCGCCACGGTGACTTGCAAGCAACTCACTGCACTTAGGCACTGGACTACCTGAATTTCTAATTCAGTGACGGAAGGCTGCTGGGTGTAGTCAAGTACTTGACTTGTCGATGCGTGTCGAGATGGGATTGACCACTCCAATTTAGGAGCTATGTACAATCATGTTTTAATTTAGCAAAACCTTGATCAGGGTAGTCCTTGTGAGGAGTCACAGGACTGTTTGAGTTGAGCACGATTCGGATGATCTGATCAGGGTTGACAGTTTAACCCTGAGTCGTCCTAAACACAGAGGTCAAAAGGATGAATTATATAGTAACCATATTCATGTAGGTTCTAAGTGTTGTGATTGCGACTATTCAACCTATCCGGATGTCGGGTACCATTGCTAGATGGTCACTTCGATTAGTACAGGAATTGGTTCCTGTGCTACCGGCTTAGGTTCGAACCTGCGGGGTCACACACATTAGAGGTTCCTATCTGATCTGATGGTTGGTGTAGAATCCTACATGTTTGAGACTCAGTGATCGAGAATCAAGATTCTCTGATCATGAGTTCCATACATTATGGGTGCCGGGGTCAAGAGTCCCACTAGTTGGGACTTTTCGATCAGGGTTACATATCGATGAATTCTGATGCCCGATTGCCCATCAGATTTGGACTCAATATTTATGAGAGGTTTAATTAGTGATTTAATTATTAACTAACTCAATTTGATTGAGTAATTATTTTTGGATCAAGTCCAATTGAATTGGATTCAGTTGGGTTTGACCCAATTAGGTTAAGAGTTGACCTGATCGTCGAGATGGTTAGGCCCCTGATTTGATCAGGGGTTGGACTTAGTCAATTCCTGATTTGATTAAGATTTTATTGAGCCTAATTAAGTCTAATTTAGTTGGGTTTAAATTAGTCTAATTGGACCTAAATTATTTGGTTCAATTTGGTTGGTTTAAATAATTAAACCACCTTGACCCAATCTCCATGCGCCACCTCACTTCTATTGCACCCATTTGAATTCATGAGAAGGAACTTCTCATGAAATATTTTCTCACGCCAAGCCCTCTCCATGCCCATCTTTAATATGCCATATGAATGGATAAGGATGATTGGTTGGCCATTCAAATTCAAAATAAAGTTTGAATTTGAATAGGCAATCAATCTTTGCACCTTATCCCTTTTTTTACGCCCTATTTATTACATGAGAAAAGGTTTCTCATGAAATCACTCCATGCATAATTTAAGCCATGCCTTACGTCTTTAGTGGATAAGGGATGAGTTGGTGTCCATTTGAATTCAAAATTTGATTTGAATTCAAATGTGCAATTACTCATCTTTATCCTTTCTTTTTGGATAAGACATTTGATGTTGTTATAAAAGAAGGAAAGTGGGGCATGGAAGATGAAGATTCTTGAAGAAAAATTTTGGGACGTGAGAAGTCTTGTGCGTGAGAAGGAAGTCCATATCCTTCCAAGAGAAAAAGAAAGAAAAAAAAAAAAGTGGGTGCAAGGTTTCCGGTGAGTTCCCTAGAGTTTTAGCCTGAGGCTCGAGAAGTGAGAAAGTGAGCTACGAGTGTCGTGAGCCCACAAAATCTCAGAAAGATCTTCAACATCCTCTCAAATATGTCTGTCGATGATCTAGAGCATCCAAAGAATCGACAGACATCGATCGAAGGAGTTCGATTAGCATCGACCGTCAAAAGGGCTCTACAATGAGCTAGCACTCGTGAGGAGTTGATCAGATCGAAAGCTTCGTGTGGATGATCTGCAGAGGCTAGACACACTGTGTGGCTACGTCGTGATGATCAGACTCTCCCGATGATGATCAGATTGCGGCGATCTACTACCCGCACAAAGGTATTGTGTTCTGAACACATTACAGTAAAGTGTTTACTATTTGAATTTGAAATTCAAATTTAAATGCATGCATGCTATATATCATATTTAGATCCTAGTGTAGGATAAATTCATATTAATTAATTAGACTAATTAATATTTTTTTACTGTAAAATCGTAATTTTGAAAAAGTTTTAAAATTATCATTTTACCCCTGCACTGAATTTTCTCCAAGATCCACACTCTTTGGTTAAGAGGACAACCAACTTATATGGCCTACAGTGGCCTATGCTCAATTGAAGCTATCATTCTCATTAATAGCCTATCATTTGATCGTGAATAATTTTAAGGACTAATCGATAAATTCTCTCTTTATCAAACCTAAATAGTCCTAAGGACTTCATCACAACAATGAAGTTCATTAGAAGATGAAAACTTATGATAAAAATACCAAAAATATATTTTATTTATTAATAAATCAATTACAATACAAAGTTACTCAACCGTCAATAGGTCGACGATTGGCTTTTTGAGATATATTTCTCAATATTTCTGACATACTTAGAAGAGAATGAGATTCTCTCACAATGGACCTCTCCTAAAATACTACAGCATAATGGTATATCGAAAAGAATGAATCGAATCCTGTTAGATATGGTTCGATCCATGATGGGCTTTGTAAGTCTGCCAATCTCCTTATGGACATATGCACTCGAGTCAGCTTGTTATATTTTAAATAAAATTTTGAGTAAGTTTGTAAGTAAAATACCACATGAGATGTGGACAGGACGTAAGCCAGTACACTCTCATCTTAGAGTTTGGGGATGTCCGGCTTATATCAAATGTTTGAAAACTAACAAGCCTGGATCTAGATCTGACAAGTATCTATTTGTAAGATACCCAAAAGAGATCAAGAGATACTACTTCTACCTTACTGACGAACAGAAGGTATTCGTCAGCAATAGGACAGTCTTTTTAAAAAAGGTGTTCCTTGGTGAAGGAACTAATGCCTCAAAGATTGAACTTGATGAAGTTCGATTGGTAGAAGAACTGACACAATCTAGTAAACTCATAGAGTCGGACTTGATTAAATCAAATTTAAAACTTATTGTAGAAATATCTTTAAGGAGATCCGGTAGAGTACCGCATCAACCAGATAGACACTATAATTTTTTAGTCCGGGATGAAGATCCTATTGAACTCGATGAGAACAATGAGGATTCGATCACCTATATGGATGTGATACAGAGGTCTGACTCCGATAAATGGCTGGAAGCCATGAAATCTGAAATGGAGTCCATGAAAGTCAATGATGTATGGACATTGGTTGATCCACCTAAAGAGATAAAATCCACAGAATGTAAGTAGATCTTCAAAAGGAAGAGGTGCATAGATAGAAAGGTGGAGACCTATAAAGCCCATCTGGTTGCGAAGGATTACCGTCAGCATTATGGTATTGACTATGACAAGATATTTTCTTTTGTGACAATGCTCAAGTCCGTTCGGATTATGCTTGCTATAGCAACACATCTAGATTATGAAATCTGGCAAATGAATGTGAAAACAACTTTCCTAAATGGAGAGCTAGAAGAAAAGGTGTATATGATACAACTTGAAGGTTTCATATCCACAGATGAGTCTAAGGTGTGCAAGCTTCAGAGATCTATCTATAGACTTAAGCAGGCATCTCAGAGTTGAAACATGCATTTTGATAAAGCGATCAGAATGTATGGCTTCATTAAGAATGGAGAGGAACCCTGCATATACAAATGGGTTAAAAACTCTGTGATAGTATTTCTTATTTTGTATGTCGATGGCATTCTCTTAATCGAGAATGACATCCCTATATTATAGAGAATAAAAGTTTGGTTGTCATCATAGTTCTCCATGAAGGACTTGGGAGAAGCATCTTTCATCTTTAGGATGAAGATCTATAGAGATAGATCTAAAAGATGCTTGGATTATCCCAATCGATGTACACTGATACTATGCTGAAAAAGTTTAGCATGGAAAATTTCAAGAAAGGCTATCTTTCGATAGGCTAAGAAATTTCTCTCTCCAAGAGTTATTGTCTGACAACTCCTCAAGAGAGAAAGCATATGAGTAGAAATTCATATGCTTCAGCAGTGAGATCTATTATGTATGCCATGATATGCATGCGACCGGACGTGGCATACTCACTAAGAGTAGTGAGCAGATACCAGTCCAATCCAGGTGAGAATCACTGGAAGGTCATAAAGATCATCCTTAAGTATTTGAGAAATACTAAAGATCAGTGGCTTATCTATGGAGAATCTGACTTAAAATGTGTGAGGTTTACAGACTCCAGTTTTTAGTCGGATCATGATGACAGCAAGAGCATGTTGGGATATATTTATACCCAGAATGATGGAACAATCTGCTGAAAAAGTTTCAAGCAGCACATTGTGGCCGACTCTACTTGCAAGACAGAATATATCATGGCATCCGATGCTGCAAAAGAAACTATGTGGTTACAGAAGTTCATCATTGAGCTCGGAGTGGCACCCTCTCTTGATGGCTCCATCTTATTGTATTGCAACAGTACTAGCATCATTGCTCAAGCAAAGGATCCAAAGTCACATCAGCAGATCAAGCACATTCTATGCCGCTACCATCTGATCCAAAAGATCGTGGATCGAGATGGCATCGAGCTTCAGAAGATCGATGGAAAGAAGAACCTGACCGATGAAGGAACCAGATTTAAGGTTTCAGGGTTAGATCTTGAAATTTTTTCAAGATCAGACAGTGGAAGACTAAAATAAATCAAAATTTATCTTATAAAACTAGAGAATCCCTAGATCTAAGATCCTATTATATGATTATTATATGATATTAAATCAAAAATTTAAATATAAAGAGCAAGAACTACATGTTGATCATATCAACATGTTTCTATACTACATCTAATGTATGTAAAATATAATAGATCAGATCTATTACCTTACAAGTTAGACGTTCTAACTTTGTTGATCCGGGTTTGAGGATGATGTTGTGAGCTGCACATGCATCCAACTTCTAGGAGTCATCCACACGAGCCCACGAATCACGATCAAAAGTTCTAGTTCAAGAAATTAGCATAGTATGCTAGTACAGTGCTGATCCTTCTTCGATGGTCGATCAGACACCTCTTTCTTCTTGATTTGGATTCTTCCAAAGATGAAAAGTAGGAGAAGGAGTTTTAGATGTGAGACACTCTCAGAAAACTCACAGATGGAGGAAGGAAAGAGGTGAACTCAGCAACCCTAGAAGAAGACCCTCTTCTTCTTCTCTTTGCTTTTTTTTAGACACTTAGTTTTGTGTCTATTATATCTCTACACCCCAATACTCTTTCTCCCTGATTTTATATGCCCCAAAGGTTTCTCAATGCTCTATAATCCATAAAAATCTCAAGAAAAAATTCATCTCAAATAATGAGATATGAAAAATCTTTGTCTAGGTCAAATACCTAGTCAAAAAAAATCCAAACAGGGCAAGACAAGGGGTGCCCAACTCATAGGCACCCCCTCTTTCTTTTTCTGCCATGGACTACCAGCAAAGGACACACAATATGTACCATAAAAGCCATGAAAATCCTAAAAAAAATTTAGATAAAATCAGTACCATAAGAAAAGAGTTTTTGTTTCCTAAAATTCTATCTCATAGAATTTGAAATCCAAACTAATTCCTACTTTGACTGAAGGAGGAAAATCGCTTTTCCTCGTAGGATCTTCCAGATTTCATCAAATCTAGGGTGAAATAATTTAAAAAAAAATTATCCTACATATATTTTAGATCTAAGTCTCTAGATCTAATCTTCATATCTGATATTAAGTCTAAAATAAATCTAAAAGGGATGAGGAAACAAGTAATACCTCAAGGGTAATCTGATTACCCTGTAGATGATCTCTACACAGTCCGAAGTTCTGATGTAGCCACGCAAGCACCTGGCCTGTACCAGTATCTACTTGAGTAGGATCTAGAATGTCTTCTCCTCATGAATCTATACTCCAAAAATCAGATATCTATCTGATTTGGAAGTGCTTCAGAACTCCTTCTTAAGTTGGAGTAGTAGCCTGTCGAAGATGTCTTGCAGCCTTCTGTTTCAGGCATCACCATGCCTTGGATCTTTGCCAAATGGATGTCCAACTCTTTGGATGTGAAGAGGAGAGGAAGGAGAGTAGGGATGATATAGAGAAGAGGGGAGGGGGTGGCAGCTATTGGGTTTTGTGTATAAAACAACTTCTACCTCAAAACCCTAGGCGCAGTAGGATTTATATAGACCCTGTATGCTGTGCAGTACCATATCATTCAACCAATCAAAAAATTTCAATAAATTTTGAAAAAAAATTGATTGGTGGAGTGATGTCATCTGATCATATCAGATAAGAACCCTACCTTATCTCCAAAAGATGGTGCCAACATTGGATAAGCACAAATAGAGGTGGCGCCCAAGAGTTTAAATTGATCAAGACTCTCCAATCCTTATCCACTTGGGGTGCCCACTTTAATCCAATTGGGCTCACACCATAATCTGATTATGGCTCCCAATTTGATGTGGCTTAGCTTGTGGACACTCCACAAAAATCCTCCAATGAGCCCTCTTCAGTTTAAGACCCATATGTCAAATTTTGACAAATGTCCTAAAATAAAATTGGCAGGTGCTAGGAATTAGTAGGTGTTGTCTTGAATTCATCTCATGAATTAAGACAAGCCTTTTTTGAGTTGGACAAGCTTCATTTAGACTGAAAAAAATCTTTCTAAGATTCTCTGGATGAGTCAAATCATATTTGGCTCAGTAGAGACAGAAAAGATTACATGAGGAGAAAGTTAAGCTCAATCGAGTGCTAGCACGATTTCTTTGAACCTAATTGGATCTAATCCAAATCAATGGGGTTAGCCCAATTGATGATATCCAGACCCTAATCCTTATTTGTGTGACCCAGTTAGGTTCAATTTTGTATGGTAATGAGACATGTCATGATCTCATCATTGACATCATCGAAACTCCTTTCGATGGACCAGAACTCTTCTAATTCAGACAATTAGAATGATCGATCATCAATATCATTCTAATTGCTTCCAAAATCCACCAATGACACCAAGCAGTATATGGTGGCAACCCATCAGAATTAAAGATGAACCTCTCGGTGCAGCTATCTGTGTGATTGAGTTCCTCTATCATGAGTCCCGACTGAATTAGGGTTAAGATGAACTCGTCAAACCAAACATCAGTCATATGAGTTAATCGATCGATCTGAGTCCGATGTGAAACCTTAATGAAAAATACTTTTCTATTATTTCACTCTGTCATAGCCATGGGCTTAAGAACTCGATCTTTCGATCATCATAGGACTACTCCTCTCATCTATCGAGGTTGATAGATCCCATCCTGGTGCGACCTAGTTCCTACAATGAATATGCTACAGCCAACATACACCTCAGAGTTTTGAATGGCTAGGAGATCGAGTTATGGTATAGTCAAACTATAACACACTCAAGATGAACTATCGATGCATCTCAGGTCAAAGAACTGACACACAACTGCAGCATCGAGCTAGTCATCGACGAGAAGGTAGACTTCCTTATGACTGCTTGAAGTGGTCACGCTCAGTACTCTCGTTCTCAATGAATATCTGTACTCTCGCTCTGATATCTCCACATCGTAGACTCAAGACACATCTACCCTAAGGAAGCAATCATACACCAACCTTCCGGATCGATCATGATCCTCGTGATGATCCTATGGTCAGGAGTTGTTTATGAGTTAGTTATGTAAATTCATGTCTTAAATTTTTAACACTTGAAAATATGAATTAACATTCCTACTAACTCAAAGGATGTATCACAGACACAATATACACAATGTGATAGAAGAATAACCCTTTTATTCATTTATAGTCAAAATTATAAATTTGCCCTTAGATCTGTACAGGAATGTGTCAGTCGATCTGGCATCTAGGGCACACATCTAACAAACTCTCACTTGACCTAATGTCAATTGGCTACATATCTAAGTCCCATCTTCTCAAGGTGGGCTTCGATCTTCTGTTGGCCCAATGGCTTAGTCAGTGGGTCTGCCACATTATTTGTAGAGTCGACTCTCTTGACCTCGACATAATCCTTTTTGAGGTAATCACGGATCAAATAGAATCGCCGCTCGATGTGCTTAGACTTCTAGTGAGACCTTGGCTCCTTAGCTAGGTCTATGGCACCATTATTGTCACAGTAAAGAGGTATGACATCCAATGACATCACTCCAAGCTCTGCGGCAAACTTCTTGTACCAAAATGCCTCCTTCACAACTTCTGATGCAGCAATATACTCTGTCTCCATGGTAGAATCAGCAATCACCGTCTGCTTGAAACTCTTCCAGCTGACTGCACCACCATTGCAAATGAACAGACTTCTAGATGTTGACTTTCGATCATCTATATCAGATATAAAGTCTGAGTCTGTATATCCTTGAATCTGGAGTTCTCCATTTCTAAAGACTAGAAACATATCCTTAGTCCTTCTCAAGTACTTAAGGATACATTTCACAGAAGTCCAGTGCTCTTCTTCTGGATTCGACTGATATCTGCTTGTGACACTCACAGCATGGGCTATATCAGGTTGCATACATAGCATGGCATACATAAGGCTCCCTATTGCCAAAGCATAAGGGATCTTGCTCATGCGTTCAATCTCCTCAGGTGTGCTAGGGCACATCTTCTTGGAGAGATGAATGCCATATCTAAAAGGTACTAAATCTCTTTTGGAGTTTTTCGTGCTAAACCTTTTTAGCACCTTCTCTATGTACATCTTCTGTGAAAGTCCAAGCATCCTATTTGGTCTATCTCTATAGACCTTAATACTCAGTATAAAGGATGCCTCTCCTAGATCTTTTATAGAAAACTCCTTAGACAACCATACTTTGACTGAGGTCAACATGGGAATGTGATTCTCAATTAGGAGGATATCATCTACGTACAATATGAGGATGATAACTGCGCTCCCACTGACCTTTTTGAACACACATGGTTCCTCCTCATTCTTGATGAAACCAAATATTTTGATGACATCATTGAAATGAGTATTCCAACTTCGAGATGCTTGCTTAAGTCCATAAATGGACCTTTGCAGCTTGCAGATCCTATGATCATCATCACTAGATGTGAAACCAAGCGACTGTTCTATATAGATATCTTCCTCAAGATGTCCATTTAAGAATGTTGTTTTCACATCCATCTGTCATATTTTATAATTGAAATAGGCTGCAATAGCAAGCAATGTGCGGATGGATTTTAGCATGGCTACGGATGAGAAGGTATCCTGATAGTCAATGCCTTCGTGCTGACTATAACCTTTCGCTATGAGCCTAGCCTTGAATGTCTCCACATTCCCATCTGCACCTATCTTTCTCTTGAAGATCCATTTACACCCAATAGGTACAATACCTTCAGGTGGATCTACCAAGGTCCAGACTTGGTTTGAGTGCATCGAGTCAATTTCTGAACTCATTGCCTCTAACCATTTCTCGAAGTCGATATCTGATATCGCCTCATCATAGGTCTTGGGATCATCACTATGAACCCCATTTTTTGTGGGGAACATTTCCTCTACATCCTCTTGTATGGTACCTAAGTACCTTTCAGGAGGATGGAAAACCCGATCTATGAGGTGGAAGAGGTTGTGTTAGGACTAGTTCTGATTGATTTGGTTCCTCAGGTTCTTTAGCTAGTTGCTCTTGGGAGACATTCTCCTTGAGCTTAATTATTTTTCCGATGCCACCATTTTGAATAAACTATTTTTCAAGAAAAATAATATTTCGACTCACAATCACATTGTGGTCTTCCAAAATATAAAAATAGTATCCTAATGACTCTTTAGGATATCCTATGAATCGAGCTTTAGAAGATTTGAACTCTAACTTGTCTGCCTGTTGTCTCTTGACATGAGCCGGACAACCCCAAATTTTGAGATGATTCAGACTTGGCTTCTTACCATGCCATATCTCATATGGTGGGTAGGAACGATTTTAGAGGGAATCCTATTCAATACATAAATTGCTGTGATGAGATAATGTCCCCAAAAAAATTCGGGGAGGTCTGTGAAGCTCATCATGGAACGGACCATATCTAATATGGTCCAGTTTCTCCGTTCTGAAACTCCGTTGAGTTGAGACATTCCAGGTGGAGTCTATTGAGAGACTATGTCATTGCCCTTAAGATAGTCTAGGAACTCCCGACTAAGGTATTCACCTCCTCGATCTGATCAAAGAATCTTAATGGGCTTTCCTGTTTGTTTTTCTACCTCATGTCTGAATTCTTTGAACCTTTCAAAAGCTTCAGACTTGTGTTTCATTAGAAACACATACCCGTACCTAGACATATCATTGGTAAAGGTAATGAAGTAGATGTAGTTGCCTCTAGTCGGCACATCAAATGGGCCGCACACATCCGTATGCACTAGGGCAAGTAGGTCTGTGGCCCTTTCCCCATATCCCACAAAAAGAATCTTGGTCATTTTTTCTTGAAGGCATGATTCACAAACTGGATATGACTCGAAAGTCAATAGACTCAATAGCCCGGATTTCTCCAATTTGTTAACCCTATCTTTTGCTATATGACCTAGCCTTAGGTGCCATAGATACTTATCATTTAGACTATCTTTAGGCCTTTTAATTCCTATGGCATTCATATTTTGCTCAATATTAAATACAGATACATCAATATGTAGCTGATAGAGACCGTTAATAAGAAAATCATCTGCAACTTTATTATTTTCATAAAAAATGTTACAATGGTCCTTATGAAAGCTAATCACATAGCCTTCTTGTGCTAAACATGAAACATAAATCAAATTTCTGCTTGTTGTAGGCACATAATAACAATCTCTAAAAAATAAATCTAATCCTAATGATAATCGTAGAGGGTAGGTTCCTACGGTCACAGTAGCAACTCTTACTCCATTTTCGATACGTAGGATCATCTCCCCATCCCTCAGCCTCCTGCTCTCCTCAAGACCCTGCATATAAGTGCACAAATGAGCACTAGAACCAGAGTCAAGCACCTAACTGGATGGAGAAGAAACTGTAAGATTAGATTCTAAAATGAGCATATCTCCAGAAGGACCATCCTCTGGTTCTTCAGGGTGGCCAGGTATTGAGGATAGTTCTGCTTCCAATGGCCGTTTGATTGGCAGTGGAAATATTTTCTCTTATCAGCAGCCTTCTTCTTCAGTTCTGTCTTCTTCTTCTTGCCTTCCACCTTCTGCTTCTTTGCAAACTTCTTTTCTTTCCAAAAGACTTTCTTTTGGAAGAAGTCCACTCTATAGTAAGAACTGAGCCTTTTGAACCCTTCATAGAAAGCTCAGCCGTAACCAGCATGTTCATTAACTCGACCAAGGTACACTACATCTTATGCATATGAAAGTTCATGATGAATTGACCATATACATCGGACAAGGACTGAAGGATCACATCAATCTAAAAATCCTTGTCTAAGATGATACCGAGCTTTTCAAGCTTTTCAAGCTCCTCAAGATCCTTGATCATTGTCAAACAATGATCTTGGACTGACTGCCCATCATGCATCTTGGCCTTAAAAAGTCTTTGACAGACTTGATACTTGGCTGCGCGACTCTGTTCACCAAACAACTCTTGCAAGTGAGCCAACATTTGACAGATAGTTAAAATATTCTCATGTTGGTGCTGCAAGTCATCAGATATTATACCCAACATATAGTACCTTACTTTGTTATCATCATCCATCTATTTTTCCAGAGATGCTCTCTGTTCAGCAGTCGGATGTGCTGGCATGGTAGGTGGGTCCTAGTCCAAGACATGAGTCAATTTTTTAAAACCCAGAATAATTCTGTAGTTCCTCAACCAGTCTTTGAAATTGAGTCCAGTCAATCTGTAGGTGTCTAAAATTTTGGTCAGGGGGTTTGAGGTAGACATATTTCCTATAGAGAGTCAAAAGTTTCTAGTTAGATTTTATAATCAGACTCAATCAATTTGTTTAGAATTTTTATTTTTAAATAAATTAGGCTCTCACTATTTTTTCAAATCCCTACACTCCCTTGGTAGAGATGTGAAAATCTCCATGATCAGTGATTTCTAGTGGGTGGTGCGGTCTCACCAACTGGCTCACCACCTTACCTAACAGTTATTGGTGATGGGTCAACCGATGAGTGGACAACTTTTGTCCAATGATTCTCTAATCATGGTGCACCTAAAACTTAGTCTCTAATTTATGAAGCTCACCGTGCTTGGGATATTGCTCGAATCCTTAGTTAAGCCAAACCCACCATTTGCATGAACTAGATTCCTGATTGGGTCCCTCACCGTATCCAAAATATTGAGCCCAATCCATCCTCTAATTCATAGCATCCAATGTCTAATGGACATGGTTGCATCTTTTCAGTGCAACTGAGCCACTATAACTAGCCGAGAACAATCAACCCCGAAAAGGGCCCGCACATCCACAATGGTGGAAGACCTAGACTTAATATTTTCTTAAGAAGATTTGATTTAGGTCTCATTAAACCTGACTTGACATAGTCATAACAATTATGACTAACTTAGTGGCATGGGTTAGCTCAAATTGTTAGCCACCTCTAATCAGAATTGAGTCGACACATATGGCTAGGTAAGTGAGACTGGTGGGAGGGATATGCCATTAACGCGACAAGAACGTATTCGAGTCGAGTAGCTCCCAATTAAAAATCAGTCAGTCGCATCTACCCAACTTACCTTAGACACCAAATTATCGAACCAGAACTAATTGGGTTAGCCTACAATCCAGGCTCTAACCATTGAGCCAAATTAGCTCTTAACTTGATCAGGTCACATCTAAATGTGATTCGACCTTGACCCACACTTAATCCTATTAAGCTGGTCAATTATTAGCTTTCATGATCCCACCTAACCAACTCTTGATTCGATTTATTCAACCGCTAGACCTAATTAAGCTACCCAAGTCTGAATCCAATTTTATGAAAATGTCTTAGATCTGAAATTCTCAATTTTAGACCTAACTTAATTTCATAAGCTTAATTCATTAATTAAGTTTGGGTTCATAAATAAAGCTTGTAAAATAAATCTTAGAGTTTCAGGATCTAGGATTTTGCAGAAAAGGAAGTTTTGATTTCTGATCAAGGATGAACGCGCGGCACCCCTACACATCATATGAACACCCCATTGAATGGGAAGAGAGGGTCTTAAAATTTTATTTTGTTCTTATGATCGGACAGCCATGAGGAACACCTTAATCAAAAATATAAATTTAACTACAAAACTAGTTAGATCTAAATTAACATATCACATATACAATTTAAGATCTAACTAATACATGCTTTGCATACATATCATGTATCAAAAATCAATCTAATTAACATGCTTTTAGATATGATACATTACATGTAATATCTAAAAAATAAGATTTAAATTGAACTATTCAAAATTAAATCTATTCTAGACAAGTTACTAGAACAATTCTACAACTAGTCTAGGCATGCAGCAGATCAATTTTATGGAAAAACTAAAATTTTATTTTTTATTTTTTGATTTGATTATAACACTTATAATATAAAAAAAATAAATAATAAATTAGATTTAATTTATATTTTAATCTCATTAAAACATAAGACTTAAGACTATTCATGGATTCAACTAATCCTAGTCTAGTCATGCATCTCATGCATGTTAGATCTTCTTAGATTTAATTTTAAATATTTTAATTTTAGATCTTATTATATATAATATGATATTTGAAATCTTTAATATTAGATAAATAAAAATTAAAATTAGATCTAAATTATATCTAAAATAGAGCCAACAACCTAGCTCTGATACTAGTTGAAGGAGGAAAATCGCTTTTCCTCGTAGGATCTTCCAGATTTCATCAAATTTGGGATGAAATAATTTAAAAAAAATTATTCTATATATATTTTAGATCTAAGTCTCTAGAACTAATCTTCATATTTGATATTAAGTCTAAAATAAATCTAAAAGGGATGAGGAAATAAGTAATACCTCAAGGATAATCTGATTACCCTGTAGATGATCTCTGCACAGCCCGAGGATCTGATGTAGCCACGCAAGTGCCTAGCCTCTACCAATATCCACTCAGGTAGGATCTGGAACATCCTCTCTTCAAAAATCTATGCTCCAAAAATCAGATATCTATCTAATTTGGAAGTGCTTCAGAACTCCTTCTGAAGTTGGAGCAGTAGCCTATCGAAGATGTCCTGCAGCCTTCTGTTCCAGGCGTCACCATGCCTTGGATCTTTGCTAGATGGATGTCCAACTCTTTTGATGTGAAGAGGGGAGGAAGGAGAGTAGGGAGGATATAGAGAAGAGGGTGGCAGCTATTTGGTTTTGTACATAAAATAACTTCTACCTCGAAACCCTAGGTGCAGCAGGGTTTATATAGACCCTGTATGCTGCGCAGTGCCACATCATTCAACCAATCAAAAAATTCTAATAAATTCTGAAAAAATTTTGATTGATGGAGTGATATCATCTGATCATATTAGATAAGAACTCCACCTTATCTCCAAAAGATGGTGCCAATATTGGATAAGCACAAATAGAGGTGGTGCCCAAGAGTTTAAATTGATCAAGACTCTCCAATCCTTATCCACTTGGGGCGCCCACTATAATCCAATTGGACTCACACCATAATTTGATTATGGCACCCAATTTGATATGGCTTGACTTATGGACACTTCACAAAAATTCTCCAATGAGCCCTCTTCAGTTTAAGACACATATGTCAACTTTTGATAGATGTCCTAAAATGAAATTGACAGGTGATAGGAATTAGCAAGTGTTGTCTTAAATTTATCTCATGAATTAAGACAAACCTTTTTTGAGCTGGACAAGCTTTATTTAGACTGAGAGAAACCTTCCTAAGGTTTTCTGGATGAGTCAAATCATATTTGGCTCAGTGGAGACAGAAAAGATTATACGAGGAGAAAGTTAGGCTCAATCGAGTGCTAGCACGATTTCCTTGAACCTAATTGGATCTAATCCAGATCAATTGGGTTAGCCCAATTGATGACATCCAGATCCTAATCCTTATTTGTGTGACTCAATTAGGTTCAACTCTATATGGTAATGAGACATGTCGTGATCTCATCATCGACATCATCGAAACTTCTTTTGATGGACCAGAACTCTTCTGATTCAAACAATTAGAATGATCGATCATCAATATCATTCTAATTGCTTCCAAAATCCATCAGGGACACCTAGCAGTATGTGGTGGCAACCCATCAGAACTAAAAATGAACCTCTCGGTGCAGCTACCTATGTGATTGAGTTCCTCTATCATGAGTCTCGACTGAATTAGGGTTAAGGTGAACTCGTCAAACCTAACATCAGTCATATGAGTTAATCGATCGATCCGAGTCTGATATGAAATGTTAATGAAAAACTCTTTTCCATTATTTTACTCTGCCATGGCCATGGGCTTAAGGACTCAATTTTTCGATCATCATAGAACTACTCCTCTCATCTACCGAGGTTGATAGATCTCATCTTGGTGCGACCTAGTTCCTACAATGAATATGCTACAGCCAACATATACCTCAGGGTTCTGAATGGCTAGGAGATTGAGTTATAGTATAGTCAAACTATAACACACTCAAGGTAAACTGTCGATGCATCTCAGGTCAAAGAACTAGACACACAACTGCAGCATCGAGCTAGTCATCAATGAGAAGGTAGACTTCCTTATGACTGCTTGAAGTGGTCATGCTCAGTACTCTCATTCTCAATGAATATCTATACTCTCGCTCTGGTATCTCCACACCGTAGACTCAAGACACATCTATCCTAAGGAAGCGATCGTGCACTAATCTTCTGGATCGATCACCATCCTCGTGAGGATCCTATAGTCAGGAGCTATTTTTGAGTTAGTTATGTAAATTCATGTCTTAAATTTTTAACTCTTGAAAATATGAATTAACATTTCTAATAACTCAAAGGATGTATCACAGACACAATGTACACAATGTGATAGAAGAATAATCTTTTTATTCATTTATAGTCAAAATTATAAATTTATCTTTAGATCTGTACAGGAATGTGTTAGCAGATCTGGCATCTAGGGCACACATTTAACACTGACTTGGTCCACAACCACATTCCATGTAAGAGAGAAAGAGTGGAAAGCTTTGGGTGTGCATGAAGGCCTGGGAGAGAAGGTTTTATCACACAAAATAAGAGAGAGTGGGCGTGGGGGGCTAAGGTGGTGCAAGGTGGAATCCTAGTCTTACTAGGATTCAATCTATGACTTGTTCAAATTTGATTTCTCAAATCAAATCAAACCAAAACTAAATCAACCCAATTAAAATAAATCTTAACCCAATTAAGAATCTAATTTAATCAGATTAAATTAGATTTAAATTTGGTTTAATTTTTTAATCGAATTAGAAATTAGGTTGACCCAAGTCCTAATTGAACTAGGACTAGTTTTTTTTTTGCACTTGGCTTATCCAATAAATCAATTGAACTTGATCCAATCAAGTCCAAACCAAATCTAATTAAATTATATTTAATTAGACTTAATCTCATCCCATTGGCTTAATCAAATTAAGCTAATTAGCAATCGAATTGCTAATCGATCCTCCAACAACACTTGCACTAGGTTAAATGTCAATCATATTGATTGTTTAATCCTAGAACGATTCTTAATCATTGATCAACCATTCGATCGGATCATGAACACTAAAGTGTGTGACCTCATAGGTCTAAACCTAAGTCGGTAGTATAGGAATAAATTTTTGTACCAATCAAAGTGATCATCTAGCAATGGTACCCGATGGTTGGATAGGTCGAATGTGTAGAACAACATCCTTAGAACCCATGTGAATATAGTTTTCATATAATTTATCTTCTTGACCAAAATGCTCATAGGACACCTCAGAGTTCAACTGTCAACTCTGATCAGGTTGTCTACATTGTATTTCAAAATATCAAATCCATCTGATAGATTACCCTGGCCAAGATTTTGCTAAATTGAAATACAGTGACTCATTCTTCTCCAACTCTTGGAGTGGTCAATCCCATCTTGATCACACTCTAACTTCGTAAGTACTTGATTGTTCCCAGAAGCCTTCCGTCACTGAATTAAAAATTTAGTTAGTGTAGTACCAAAGCACAGTGAGTTGCTTGTAAGTCACTGAGGCGATCTTAGGTCTAAGGGACACTTATACCTATATCCCATCAGAGACATTCTCGACAACAGCATGCTCTGGAGTTGATCATGTTCCATAATGATGTATCCTTACATCTCACTTGTATGCCATACCAGTGTCTCCACACTCCTTGGTTAAGAGGACAACCAACTCATATGGCCTACAGTGATCTATACTTGATAGAAGCTGTCGTCCTTATTAACAGCCTAGTATTTGGTCGTGAACAGTTTTAAAGACTAATCGATAAATTCTCTCTTTATTGAACCTAAATAGTCCTAAGGACTTCATCACAACAATGGAGTTCATTAGAAGATGAAAACTTATGATGAAAATATCAAAAATAGATTTTATTTATTAACAAATCAATTACAATACAAGGTTGCTCAACCGTCAATAGGTTGATGATTGACTTTGGAGATATATTTTCCAACAACTCCCACTTATCCTAAAGCCACTCGATACAGTATCTAATACCCATCTTTGACTTGTAGTTGTTGAACTCCTTTATCGCCAGAGTTTTAGTGAAGGGGTCAGTCAGGTTCTCCTTTCCATCAATCTTCTGAAGGTCGACGTCATCTTGATCTACGATCTCCCAGACCAGGTGGAAGTGGTGCAAAATATACTTCATCCACTGGTGTACTTTGGATTCCTTCGCTTGAGCTATGGCACTAGTGCTGTCGCAGTAGGGCAGGACTGGACCATCGAGGGAGGGTGCTACTCTGAACTCGATGATGAAATTTTTCAGACACACAGCTTCTTTCATGGCATCCGATGCTGTGATGTACTCCACTTCACAAACAGAGTCTGCCACAGTATGCTGCTTGAAATTCTTCCAGCAGATAGCTCCACCATTCAGAGTAAAGATATAACCCGACATGCTTCTACTGTCATCATGGTCAGATTGAATGTTGAAGCCTGTGAACCCCATAAGTTTCAGATCTGACCTGTCATAATCCAACTATTGGTCCTTAGTATTTCTCAAATACTTAAGGATGGCTTTAATCACTTTCCAGTGGTTTTCTCCAGGATCAGATTGGTATCTACTCACTACTCTTAGTGAGTATGCCACATCTGGTCTTGTACATGTTATGACGTACATGATAGATCCCACGATCGAAGCATATGGGACTCTACTCACATGCTCTCTCTCTTCAGGAGTTGTCAGACAATCCTTCTTAGAGAGAGAAATTTCATGGCCTATCGGTAGATAGCTCTTTTTGAAATTCTCCATGCTGAATCTCTTCAGCATAGTGTCTATGTACGTGGACTGGGATAACCCAATCATCTTTTTAGATCTATCCCTATAGATCTTTATCCCTAGGATGTAGGATGCTTCACCCAAGTCCTTCATGGAGAACTACGATGAAAATCAAACTTTTATTCCCTATAGTGCGGGGATGTCATTCCTGATTAAGAGAATATCATTCACGTACAATGACAAAAAATACCACAACTGGATCATTTGTCCATTTATAGATGCAGGGCTCTTCTCCATTCTTAATGAAGTCATACGTTTTGATCACCTTATCAAAATGCATGTTCTAACTCTGAGAAGCTTGCTTCAATCCATAAATGAATCTCTGAAGCTTGCACACCTTGGACTTATCTGTGAATGTAAACCCCTCAGGTTGTATCATATACACCTCTTCGGTCAGCTCTCCATTCAGGAAAGCTGTCTTTACATCCATCTGCCAGATTTCATAATTCAGATGGGCAGCTATTGCAAGTATTATCTGAATGAATTTGAGCATTGCCATAAGGGAGAATGTCTCATTATAGTCAATACTGTTAAAAAATATATCCCAAATGTCAATCGTCAGTCTGTTGACGGTTGAGCAATCAAGTATTGTAATTAATTTGTTAATAAATAAAATATATTTTTGATATTTTTATCATAAGTTTTTATCTTCTAATAAACTCTGTTGTTATGATGAAGTTCTTAAAACTATTTAAGTTCGATAAAGAGAGGATTTATCGATTAGTCCTTAAAACTATTCATGACCAAATGATAGGCTGTTAATAAGGATGATAGCTTCTATCGAGCATAGGTCACTGTAGGCCATATGGGTTAGTTGTCCTCTTAACCAAAGAGTGTGGAGACACTGGTATGGCATACAGGTGAGATGTAAGGATACATCATCATTGAACATGACCAACTCTAAAGGATTCTACTGTCAAGGATGTCTCTGATGGGATATAGGTATAAGTGTCCCTTAGACCTGAGATCACCTCAGTGACTTGCAAGCAACTCACTGTGCTTTGGTACTGGACTAACTGAATTTCTAATTTAGTGATGGAAGGCTTGTAGGCACAATCAAGTACTTGCAAAGTCAGAGTGTGATCGAGATGGGATTGACCACTCCAAGAGTTGGAGAAGAATGAGTCGCTGTATTTCAATTTAGCAAAACCTTGGCTAGGGTAATACATAAAATGGATTTGATATTTTTAAATACAATATGGACATTCTGATCAGAGTTGACAGTGGAACTTTGAGGTATCCTATGAGTATTTTGGTCAAGGAGATGAATTATATGGAAACTATATCCACATGGGTTCTAAAGATGTTGTTCTATACATTTGACCTATCCGACCGTTGGGTACCATTGCTAGATGGTTACTTCGATTGATACAAAAATTTATTTCTGTGCTACCAGCTTAGGTTCGAACCATGAGGTCACACATATTAGAGTTCGTGATCCGATCAGATGGTTGATTAACGATTAAGAATCATTCTAGGGTTAAATGATCAATACGATTGACATTTAACCTAGTGCAAATGTTGCACGAGGATCGATTAGCAATTCGATTGCTAATTGACTTAATTTGATTAAGTCAATGGACTAAGATTAAATCTAATTAAATATAATTTAATTAAATTTAGTTTGGGCTTGATTGGATCAAGTTCAATTGATTTATTGGATAAGCTAAGTGCAAGAAAAAAACTAGTCCTAGTTGAATTAGGACTTGAATCAACCTAATTTCTTATTTGATTAAAAAATTAAATCTAATTTAAATCTAATTTAATCTGATTAAATTAAGCTTTTAATTAGATTAAGATCTATTTTAATTAAGTTGATTTAATTTTGGTTTGATTTGGTTTGAGAAACCAAATTTGAACAAGTCATAGATTGAATCCTAGTAAGACTAGGATTCCACCTTGCACCACCTTAGCCTCCCATGCCCACTCTCTCTTATCCCACGCCCACTCTCTCTTATTTAGTGTGACAAAACCCTCTCTCTTAGGTCTTCATGCATGCCCAAAACTTTTCTCTCTTTCTCTCTTATATGGAATGTGGTTGTGGATCAAGTTAAAGTAGGAATTAGTTTAGATTTTAAATTCTATAAGATAGAGTTTTAGGAAACCAAAACTCCTTCCTTATGGCACTGATTTTATCAAATTTTTTTTGAAATTTTTATGGCTTTTATGGCACATAATATGCACCCTTTGCTGGTGGTCCATGGCTAAAAAAGGAGGGGACACCCAAGAGTTGGGCACCCCTTGTCTTGCCTTGTTTGGATAATCTTTAACTAGGTATTTGACCTAGACAAGGACTCTTCATATCTCTCTATTTAGAATATCTAACTTGCAAGGTAATAGATTTGATCTATTATATTTTACATACATTAGATGTAGTATAGAAACATATTGATATGATCAACATATAGTTCTTGCTCTTTATATTTTAATTTTTTATTTAATGTCTTGTAATAATCATGTAATAAGATTTTAGATCCAGGGATTCTCTGACTTTATAAGATAAATTCTTATTTATTTTAGTCTTCCGCTGTCTGATCTTGAAAAAGTTTTAAGATCTAATCCTGAAACCCTAGATCTGGTTCCTTCAAATATCATAATGTTGACGATACCTCTTGACAACCAGACGGGGTATTATAGGCCTCCACCTTTCCATCTGCACCCCTCTTCCTTTTGAAGACCCATTTACACCCAATATTTTTAATCCCTTCAGGTGGGTCAACCAATGTCCATACATCATTGACCTTCATGAATTCTATTTCAGATTTCATAGCTTCAAGCCATTTTTCAGAATCAGATCTCTACATTGCATCCATATAGGTGATCGAATCCTCATCATTCTCATCAAGTTCGATGGGATCACTATTTCGGACTAAGAAATCATAGTATCTGTCCGACTGATACGGTACTCTACCAGATCGCCTTAATGGTGCAGGTACATTGGGCTTTGAATCTGATCTAATCAAATCCGACTCAGGTTCAGCTATTGGTGTTGGTCCTTCTACCTATTGAACTTCATCTAGTTCAACCTTAGAGGCAACGGTTCCTTCACCAAGGAACTCCTTTTCTAAAAAGGTTGCCTTAAGGCTGATGAACACCTTTTGTTCATCAGCATGGTAGAAAAAATATCCTTTGATCTCTTTGGAGTACCCTATGAATATGCATTTGTCAGACCTAGGTCCAAGTTTATCTATAACTAACCATTTGACATAGGCCGAGCACCCCCAGACCCTAAGATGTGAAAGTGTTGGCTTACGCCCTGTCCATATCTCATATGGAGTCTTAATTACAGACTTACTTGAAACCCTATTTAATAGATAACAGGCCAATTCAAGTGCATATCCCTAGAAGGATACCGGCAAGCTAGCAAAACCCATCATGGATCGGACCATGTCTAACAGAGTCCGATTTCTCCTTTCAGACACACCATTATGCTGTGGTGTTTTTGGAGGAGTTCATTGAGAGAGAATCCCATTCTCTCCTAGATATATGAGAAACTAACCAAAAAGATATTCTCCTCCTCGATCAAACCGAAGAGTTTTAATACTCTTCTCAGTTTGTTTTTCTACTTCACTTTGAAATCGTTTGAATATTTCAAATGAATCTGATTTATGTTTCATCAGATAGACATATCCATATCTGGATAGATCATCCGTGAAAGTGATGAAGTAGAAATATCCATCTCTAGCACTTGTGCTCATGGGCCCACATACATCAGTATGTATTAGGCCCAAGAGCTCAGTAGGTCTCTCACCTTTTCCCGTAAAAAGTGACTTGGTCATTTTACCAAGAAGACAGGTCTCACAGGTTGGAAGTGATTTACAATCACTGACTTCGAGGATTCCCTCTTGAGTCAACCTGTTTATCCTATTCTTATTTATATGACCTAGCCTACAGTGTCATAAGTAGATATCTGATACACTATCTAATCTAGGGTGCTTGCCAGTAGAATAGACTTTGTTAACAGGTTGTGATAATATATACACACCATTGTTCAAATATCCATAAAAAATAGTAACATCATTCATAATGATATTATAAACTTATTTCTTTATTTAAATTTCATAATCATTTTTGGTCTGAAAGCTTACAGAAATAACATTTAAAAAGAAACGGGGATAGAAATGACAATCATTAAGAACCACGGTATGGGACTGAAATACAAGTTTCAAGATTTCTAATGCTAGAACTGAAACTAATCTTCCATCTCCAACGTTCAGGAACCTCTCGTCATGCTCGAATCTCCTACTGACCTGCAATGAATTGCAAATATGGTAAAGGCTACTGGTATCCAATATCCAGTCAGTTATATCATAAATAGAGAAATTGCAAGGAGTTATCATATAAATACCTTATCTAGCAACAGCTTGCTTCTTTCTCTGCCTGTTCGGATCCAAGGAGGCAATGTACTGAGGATAATTTCTCTTTCAGTGCCCCTGCTTCTTGCAAAAGAAGCATTCAGTTTGACTCTTATCGAGCTTGATCTTTCTGGTCTGGCCCTGCACTGATGTCCCAGCCTGAACTTGCACCTTCTTCACTTTTTTCTACTTGTTCTTTTTTTCTTTCTCAAAGGGTCGAGAACGAGAAGATGAACCTCCCACTAAGTTCATTGACTTTTTGTAGAGTTGGTAATCCTTCTTAAAGTTCTGAAGCAACCCCAGTAACCCGTGGTAGTTTACTTTAGACTTTGTCATTCTATAATGAGTGAGGAATAGGAGATAAGACTTGGGCAGCAAATTCAGTATTGTATCTTTCCCAAGCTGCTCATGCAATGGAAAGTCAAGCTTGCTCAAATGCTCCATCAGCTCAATCATGTACAATACATGATCAGTGATAGAGGCACCATCTTGTATTTTGGCGTTGAAGATGGCACAACTAGTCTTGTGCCTCTCCACATCATCGGGTATACCAAAGGCATCCTCCAACACTTAAAGTATGTCCTTTGGCTGAGTCATCTCAAATCTGCGACTAAACTCGTTGCTCATGGCAGCCAGCATGATGTAGCGCACCGTGGTCCGATCACTGAGCCACTTCTGGTAAGTGTCTCTGACTGTTCCACATGCATTGGCAGCTGGCTCCTCAGGTGCAGGATCCATTATCACATATAGGATCCATTCATGCTCTAAGACTATCTTCAACTTTCGGTACCAGCTATCGAAGTTGGATCCCATCAAATTTTTATTGTCCAACAATGATCGAAGCGATAGGGAAGTGGCCATATCTGCACAAAGAAAAATCATAATCTAATTAGTAATTGATTCATTAAACCTAAAGATTTGGACTTTAGTCAAAAAATTTCTCTCGCTATTTCATTCGAATTAGTAGTCTCTACCTTCAATTCGAAGAATTATCCTAATTTTTTAGTGGGTACTAGAATCCACTTAGACTGCACACAAGCCCAACTTTGGTTGGCCAACCCATGTATATCTAAGGATAGGTTCATAACCAATGGTTTCTCTAAACAAGTTCTAGTAATTTTAATTTTGCCCCAGTCCCTAATCAGTAGGCTTTGGCCTCCACTGAAAAGGTCTGGTTAGGTCCAACCATTAACATGACCATACTTGGCTCATCTAGCCAATGAATGATTATGCCCAACTTTAGTTGGCTAACCTAACCATCATTTAGAAAGATGCAGTCAAGAAATCATATTATGAATGACAATTCTATCAGTCGATAAGCACTAGGCCTTTGGGCCTCCAATGATTATCCAACCGATGGACCCATTATCATCCACTTAATGGGAGGCTATGATCTAGTTATCACCATAACTATTTCATTTTAAGAACCTAATAATTTTAGAGAATTTAATTAATTTAGAGGAGGAGATTAGATGAATCAGCTTCTCATGATCCTCTCACTGGCTTCACCAAGTGAGCTTATGGGAGACCATTAAAAGGGCTAGTCTAGGAGCACCTAAATTAGTCATACTGATTTACCTAGCTGACATGGGTCAGCTTGAATAGTCAAGTGATCTGATCAAAATATAATTTCACCAAGAGGCTAGGTAAGTTCGATCGGTGGGAGGGTCTGCCAAAGCTTGCCTTAGGCACTATCAGAAATGGCCAGATAAGCGGGCTGCCAATTAAAAACCACTGGTCTGGTTTACCTTAGTCACCAACTGATTTAATTAGTTTCGAATAGATCAACCTAACAGTTCGTGCTAGACCATTTCGCCAAGAATCAAGTCCATTTGGTTCTCATTAAAGATATGGACTTGACCAACTACAACTATTGTAATTGATCTAGAGAATCCTTGACCTAATCTAAGATAACAATTGATTAGATTTAGTCAATTCTCTAATTAAGTCCATCTTTAATCTAACCTTAGGTCTAACCCAATTAATGGATCTAATTCTCACTAACCCATTAACCTAATGTGTTATGGTTTGTATCTTAGGTTCTTCAATTCACAATCCTATAACCTAATCAAATAACTTCTTAATTCTCAATTAAGTTTTGGGCTGAGGGTTGGGATTCGGCTTTTCAAAAATAATTTTTATATTTATAAAATATCTTTACAATATGGTTCTTACCAACCAAATTGCATGTTTGATTCATAATCAAAATGCAAGTGAAACAAGCATGAAACTACTTTAGATCTAATCTAAACAGGTTCATGTAATTGAAACAACTTCAACTTTAAACTGCACAAATTTCTTAGACAAATATATGATGGTTCTTTGTGCAAAAATTATTAACAAAAAAATTTTATTTTAGATTTAAATATCTTTTAAATCTAATAAATTATAAATTTAACCTAGATCATATCTAACAAATTTATGATTAAAGATAGATCTATACGAACTAGGACAACCTTTGCACTGTAAGGGGTAAACTTTACAGCAGGACAACCTATAGTTCGTGATTGATCTAAAAATTTTAATTTTAAATTTAACAATCAGATTATAAATTAGATCTAATAAAATAAATAATCTAAGTATGTATAAATAATTATGTAATAAATAACCTAGGCTCTGATACCAATTAAAAGAATCAGATCTAGGATTTCAGGGTTAGATCTTGAAATTTTTTCAAGATTAGACAGTGGAAGACTAAAATAAATCAAAATTTATCTTATAAAATCAAAGAATCCTTAGATCTAAGATTCTATTATATGATTATTACATGGTATTAAATTAAAAATTAAAATATAAAGAGCAAGAACTACATGTTGATCATATCAATATATTTCTATACTACATCTAATGTTTGTAAAATATAATAGATCAGATCTATTACCTTGCAAGTTAGACATTCTAACTTTACTGATCCAGACAGATGGATGATGTTGCAAGTTGCACATGTATCCGGCCTCTAGGAGTCATCCACACGAGCCCACGAATCACGATCAGAAGTTCTGGTCTAGAAAATCAGCACAATATGCTAGTACTGTGCTGATCCTTCTTCGATGATCGATCAGATGCCTCCATCTTTTTGATTTAGACTCTTCCAAAGATGAGAAGTAGGAGAAGAAGTTTTAGATGTGAGACACTATCAAAAAACTCACAGATGAAGGAAGAGAAGAGGTGAACTTAGCAATCCTAGAAGAAGATCCTCTTCTTCTTCTCTTTGCTTTTTTTCAAACACTTAGTTTTGTGTCTATTATATCTCCATGCCCCAATACTCTTTCTTCCTAATTTTTATATACCCCAAAGGTCTCTCAATGCTCTATAATCCATGAAAATCTTAAGAATAAATTCATCTTAAATAATGAGATATGAAGAATCCTTGTCTAGGTCAAATACCTAGTCAAAGAAAATCCAAACAGGGTAAGACAAGGGGTGCCTAACTCATGGGCACCCCCTCTTTCTTTTTCTGCCATGGACCACCAGCAAAGGGCACACAATATGTACCATAAAAGTCACAAAAATCTCAAAAAAAATTTGAATAAAATTAGTGCCATAAGAAAAGAGTGTTGGTTTCCTAAAATTCTATCTCATAAAATTTGAAATCCAAACTAATTCCTACTTTGACTTGGTCCACAACCACATCCCATGTAAGAGAAAAAGAGTGGAAAGCTTTGAGTGTGTGTGAAGGCTTGGGAGAGAAGGTTTTCTCATACAAAATAAGAGAGAGTGGGCATGGGGGGCTAAGGTGGCGCAAGGTGGAATCCTAGTCTTACTAGGGTTCAATCTATGACTTGTTCAAATTTTGTTTCTCAAACCAAATCAAACCAACACCAAATCAATCCAATTAAAATAGATCTTAACCTAATTAAGAATCTAATTTAATCAGATTAAATTAGATTTAAATCTAATTTAATTTTTTAATCAAATTAAAAATTAGGTTGATCCAAATCCTAATTGAACTAGGACTAGTTTTTTTCTTGCTCTTGGCTTATCCAATAAACCAATTGGACTTGATCCAATCAAGTTCAAACTAAATCTAATTAAATCATATTCAATTAGACTTAATCTCAGTCCATTGGCTTAATCAAATTAAATCAATTAGCAATTGAATTGCTAATCGATCCCCCTACAACACTTGCACTAGATTAAATGTCAATCGTATTGATCGTTTAACCCTAGAATGATTTTTAATCGTTGATCAACCATCCGATCGGATCGTGAACTCTAATGTGTGTGACCTCATAGGCCCGAACCTAAGCTGATAGCATAAGAATAAATTTTTATACCAATCGAAGTGACCATCTAGCAATGGTACCTGACGATCGGATAAGTCGAATCTGTAGAACTATTAGATGTGTGCCCTAGATGCCAGATCGGCTGACACATTTCTGTACAGATCTAAAGGCAAATTTATAATTTTGACTATAAATGAATAAAAGGATTATTCTTCTATCACATTGTGTACATTGTGTCTGTGATACATCCTTTGAGTTAGTGGGAATGTAAATTCATATTTTCAAGAGTTGAAAATTTAAGGCATGAATTTACATAACTAACTCATAAACAGCTCCTGACCATAGGATCATCATGAGGATGGTGATCGATCTGAAAGGTTGGTGTACGATCGCTTCCTTAGGGTAGATGTATTTTGAGTCTACGGTGTGGAGACACCAGAGTGAGAGTATAGGTATTCGTTGAGAACGAGAGTACTGAGCGTGACCATATCAAGCAGTCATAAGAAAGTCTACCTTCTCATCGATGACTAGCTCGATGCTGTAATTGTGTGTCTAGTTCTTTGACCTGAGGTGCATCGACAGTTCACCTTGAGTGTGTTATAGTTTGACTACATCATAACTCGATCTCCTAGCCATTCAAAACCCTGAGGTGTATGTTGGCTATGGCATATTCTTCCTCTGAACTAGGTTGCACCAAGATAGGATCTATCAACCTCGGTAGATGAGAGGAGTAGTCCTATAATAATTGAAAGATTAAATCCTTAAGCCCATGGCCATGGCAGAGTGAAATAATAGAAAAGAGTTTTCCATTAAGATTTCACATCGGACTCGAATCGATCGATTAACTCATATGACTGATGTTGGGTTTGACGAGTTCACCTTAACCCTAATTCAGTCGGAACTCATGGTAGAGAAACTCAATCACATAGGTAACTGCACCGAGAGGTTCATCTTCAATTCTAATGGGTTGCCACCACATACTGCTAGGTGTCACTGATGGATTTTGAGAGTAATTAGAATGATATTGATGATCGATCATTCTAATTGTCTGAATCAGAAGAGTTCTGGTCCGCCGAAAGAAGTTTCGATGATGTCGATGATGAGATCACGACATATCTCATTACCATATGAAATTAAACCTAACTGGGTCACACAAACAAGAGTTAGGATCTAGATGTCATCAATTGGGCTAACTCAATTGATTTGGATTAGATCCAATTAGGTTCAAGGAAATCGTGCTAGCACACGATTGAGCCTAACTTTCTCCTCGTATAATCTTTTCTGTCTCTACTGAGCCAAATATGATTTGACTCATCCAGAGAACCTTGAGAAGGTTTCTCTCAGTCTAAATAAAGCTTGTCTAGCTCAAAAAAGATTTGTCTTAATTCATGAGATGAATTTAAGACAACACCTGCTAATTTCTAGCACCTGTCAATTTTATTTTAGGACATCTGTCAAAAGTTGACATATGGGTCTTAAACTGAAGAGGGCTCATTGAAGAATTTTTGTGTAGTGTCCACATGCCAAAATCCAATTGAATTGGGTACCATAATCAGATTATGGCATGAGTCCAATTGGATTAAAGTGGGTGCCCCAAATGGATAAGAACCAAAGAGTCCTGATAAATATGGACCCTTTGGCGCCACCTTGATTGAGCTTATCCAATGTTGGTGCCAACCTAGGAAAGAGAGTGGGGTTTTTATCTGATGTGATCAAATGATATCACTCCACCAATCAGAATTTTTCCAAAATTTATTAGAATTTTTTGATTGGTTGAATGAGTGGCACTGCACAGCATACAAGGTCTATATAAACCCTGCGGCACCTAGGGTTTCATGAAGAAATTGTTCTATATACAAAAACCAATAGCTGACACCCCCTCCCATCTTCTCCACATCCTCCCTGCTCTACTTCCTCCCCTCTTCATGTCCAAAGAGTTGGACATCCATCTGGCAAAGATCCAAGGCGTGGTGATGCCTGGAACAGAAGGCTGCAGGACATCTTCAACAGGCTGCTGCTCCAACTTCAGAAGGAGTTCTGAAGTACTTTCAAATTAGATAAAGATCTAATTTTTGGAGCATAGATTTGTAAGAAGAAGATGTTCTAGATTCTACTTGAGTAGATACCGATAGAGGCTAGACGCTTGCATGGCTACATCAGAACCTCGAGCTGTGCAGAGATCATCTATAGGGTAATCAGATTATCCTTGAGGTACTTCTTCTTTCATCATAGATTTAGATTTAATTTTAGATTTTAAATATTAGATAATAAAATACGATCTAGAAAATTAGATCTAAAATATATAGGATAATTTTTTTTAAAAATATTCTACCCCAGATTTGATGAAATCTGGAAGATCCTATGCGGAGGAAAAGCGATTTTCCCCTTTCAAGTGGTATCAGAGCCAGATTGTTGGCTCTATTTCAGATCTATTTTAGATCTAATTTTAATTTTAATTTATTTAATATTAAATAATTTCAGATATCACATCAGATGTGATAGAATCTGAAATCAAAATATTTAAAATTAAATCTAAGAAGATCTAACATGCATAAGATGCATGACTAGACTAGGATTAGTTCAATCCATGAATGGTCTTAAGTTTTATATTTTAATGAGATTAAAATATGAATTAAATTTAATTTATTATTTATTTTTTTGATGTTATAAATATTATAATCAGATCAGAAAATAGAAAATAAAATTTTAATTTTTTCATAAAATTGATCTATTGTATGCCTAGACTAGTTGTAGAATTATTCTAGTAACTTGTCTAGAATAGTTTTTATTTTGAATAGTTCAATTTAAATTTTATTTTTCAGATATTACATATGATGTATCAGATCTAAAAGCATATTAATTAGATTGATTTTTGATACATGAGATGTATGCAAAGCATGTATTAGTTAGATCTTAAATTGTATATGTGATATGTTAATTTAGATCTAACTAGTTTTGTAGTTAAATTTATATTTCTGATTAAGGTGTTCCTCATGGCCGTCCGATCATAAGAACAAAGTAGAATTTTAAGACCCTCTCTTTGTAGGAACCAGATCTAGGGTTTCAGGGTTAGATCTTGAAACTTTTTCAAGATCATACAGCGGAAGACTAAAATAAATTAAAATTTATTTTCTAAGATCAGAAAATCCCTAGATCTAAGATCCTATTATATGATTATTATATAGCATTAAATCAAAAATTAAAATATATATAAATATAGTATGAACTACATGTTGATCATATCAACATGTTTCTATACTAGCTACATCTAATGTATGTATTAAATAATAGATCAGATCTATTACCTTGCAAGTTAGACGCTCTAACCTCGCTGATCCGGGCTTAAGGATGATGTTGCAAGCCGCACATATGTCCGGCCTCTAGGAGTCGTCCACATGAGCCCACGAATCTCGATCAGAAGTCCTGCTTCAGGAAATCAGCACAGTATGCTAGTACTGCGCTGATCCTTCTTTGATGGTTGATCAGGTGCCTCCTTCTTCTTGATTTGGACTCTTCCAAAGATGGAAAGTAGAAGGAGGAGTTTCAGATCTGAGACGCTCTCAGGAAACTCAAGATGGAAGGAGGAAAGATATGAAAATAAAAACCCTAGAAGAAGACCCTCTTCTTCTTCACGTTTTTCTCTCTAGACACCCAAACTTGCGTCTTTTATATCTCCACGACCCAAAGGTATTTCTCTCTGATTTTTGGATGGCAGAAAGGCCTCTCAAAAAACTATCTCTCCTTATAATTTCATGAAGAAACTATATGATAGAGTCCTTGTCTAGGTCAAACACCTAGTCAAGGCTTATCCAAACATGGCAAGTTAAGGGACGCCCAACTCTTGAGCATCTCCTCCATATTTTCGTGCATGGATCACCAGCAAAGGGTTCACAATGTAAACCCTAAAAGCCACAAAAATTCCAAAACAAATTTGGATAAATTCGGTGCAAAATTGAAAGAGTTTTGGATTTCTAAAACTCTATCTCATAGAATTCGAAATCCAAACTTATTCCTTTTAGATTTGATCCAAATCACCTTCCATGTAAGAAAGAAGAGAGGAGACCTTTTGTGAACGTGGGAGAGATCTGGGAGAGGGCTTTTGTCGCACAAAATAAGTGGAAATTGGCATTGAATAAGAGAGAGGGCATGGAGAAGGTTTATGTGGCGCAAGGTGGAATCCTAGTCCTACTAGGATTCTGTCTCATAACTTGTTTTAATTTGGTTTTCCAAACCAAATCAAATCAAAATTAGATCAACCCAATTAAAATAGGTCTTAACCTAATTAAGAACCTAATTTAATCAGATTAAATTAGATTTAAATCTGATTTAATTTTCTAATCAAATTAGAAATTAGATTGACCCAAGTCCAAGTAGAACTAGGACTAGTTTTTCCTTGCACTTGGCTTATCCAATAAACCAATTGGACTTGATCCAATCAAGCCCAAACCAAATCTAATTAAATCATATTTAATTAGACTTAATCTCAGCCCATTGGCTTAATCAAATTAAGCCAATTAGCAATCAAATTGCTAATCGATCCTCCTGCAACACTTGCACTAGGTTAAATATCAATCGTATTGATCATCAAACCCTAGAATGATTCTTAATCGTTGATCAACCATCCGATCGGATCATGAACTCTAATGTGTGTGACCTCATAGGTCCGAACCTAAGCCGGTAGCATAGGAATAAATTTTTATACCAATCGAAGTGACCATCTAGCAATGGTACCCGACGACCGGATAGGTCGAATGTGTAGAACAACATCCTTAGAACCCATGCGGATATAGTTTTCATATAATTCATCCCCTTGACCAAAATGATCATAGGACACCCCAGAGCTCAACTGTCAACTCTGATCAGGTTGTCCACATTGTATTTCAAAATATCAAATCCATCTGATGGATTACCCTGGCCAAGGTTTTGCTAAATTGAAATACAGCGACTCATTCTTCTCCAACTCTTGGAGTGGTCAATCCCATCTCGATCACACTCTGACTTCGCAAGTACTTGACTGTGCCCAGAAGCCTTCCGTCCCTGAATTAGAAATTCAGTTAGTCCAGTACTAAAGCACAGTGAGTTGCTTGCAAGTCAATGAGGCGATCTCAAGTCTAAGGGACATTTATACCTATATCCCATCAGAGACATTCTCGACAGCAGAATGCTCTGGAGTTGGTCACGTTCAATGACGATGTACCCTTACATCTCACCTGTATGCCATACCAGTGTCTCCACACTCCTTGGTTAAGAGGACAACCAACCCATATGGCCTACAGCGACCTATGCTTGATAGAAGCTGTCGTCCTTATTAACAGCCTATCATTTGGTCGTGAACAGTTTTAAAGACTAATCGATAAATCCTCTCTTTATCGAACTTAAATAGTCCTAAGGACTTCATCATAACAACGGAGTTCATTAGAAGATGAAAGCTTATGATGAAAATGCCAAATATATTTTATTTATTAACAAATCAATTACAATACTTGGTTGCTCAACCGTCAATAGCTTGACGATTGGCTTTTTGGGACACATTTCCCAACAACTCCCACTTGTCCTAAAGCCACTCGGCACAGTATCTAATACCCATCTTCGACTTGTGGTTGTCGAACTCCTTTATTGCCAGGGCTTTAGTGAAGGGGTCGGCTAGGTTCTCCTTTCAGTCGATCTTCTGAAGGTCGACGTCACCTCGATCCACGATCTCTCGGACCAGGTGGAAGCGGTGCAAGATGTGCTTCGTTCGCTGATGTGCTTTGAGTTTCTTCACCTGAGCTATGGTACCAGTGCTGTCACAGTAGAGCAGGACTGGATCATCGAAGGAGGATGCTACTCTGAGCTCATTGATGAATTTTCTCAGCCACACAGCTTCTTTCGCGGCATCCGATGCTGCGATGTACTCTACTTCACAAACAGAGTCTGCCACAGTATGCTGCTTGGAACTCTTCCAGCAGATGGCTCCACCATTCAGAGTAAAGATATAACCCGACACACTCCTGCTGTCATCATGGTCAGATTGAAAGCTGGAGTCTGTGAACCTTACAAGTTTCAGATCTGACTCGCCATAAACCAACCATTGGTCCTTAGTATTTCTCAAATACTTAAGGATGGCTTTAACCACTTTCTAGTGGTTTTCTCTAGGATCAGATTGGTATCTACTCACTACTCCTAGTGAGTATGCCACATCTGGTCTTGTACATGTCATGGCATACATGATAGATCCCACGGCTGAAGCATATGGGACTCTACTCATACGCTCTCTCTCTTCAGGAGTTGTCGGACAATCCTTCTTAGAGAGAGAAATTCCTTGGCCTATCGGTAGATAACTCTTCTTGGAATTCTCCATGCTGAACCTCTTCAGCACAGTGTCTATGTACATGGACTGGGATAACCCAAGCATCCTTTTAGATCTATCCCTATAGATCTTCATCCCTAGGATGTAGGATGCTTCACCCAAGTCTTTCATGGAGAACTGTGATGACAACCAAACTTTTATTCCCTGTAGTGCGGGGATGTCATTCCCGATTAAGAGAATATCATCCACGTACAAGATAAGGAATACCACAACTGGACCATTTTCTCATTTATAGATGCAGGGCTCTTCTCCATTCTTAATGAAGCCATACGTTTTGATCACCTTATCAAAACGCATGTTCCAACTCCGAGAAGCTTGCTTCAATCCATAAATGGATCTTGAAGCTTGCACACCTTGGACTCATCTGTGGATGTAAACCCCTCAGGTTGTATCATATACACCTCTTCGGTCAGCTCTCCATTAAGAAAAGCTGTCTTTACATCCATCTGCCAGATCTCATAATCTAGATGGGCAGCTATTGCAAGCATTATCCGAATAGATTTGAGCATTGCCACAGGAGAAAATATCTCGTCATAGTCAATACCATAACGTTGACGATACCCCTTGGCAACCAGACGTGCTTTATAGGTCTCCACCTTTCCATCTGCGCCCCTCTTCCTTTTGAAGACCCATTTACACCCAATGGGTTTAACCCCTTTAGGTGGGTCAACCAATGTCCATACATCGTTGACCTTCATGGACTCCATTTCGGATTTCATGGCTTCAAGCCATTTCTCAGAATCAGATCTCTGCATAGCATCCATATAGGTGATCGGATCCTCATTATTCTCATCAAGTTCGATGGGATCACCATCCCGGACCAAGAAACCGTAGTATCTGTCCGGCTGACGCGGTACTCTACCGGATCGCCTTAATGGTGCAGGTATATTGGGCTTCGGATCTGATCTAATCATATCCGACTCAGGTTCAGCTATTGGTGTCGGTCCTTTTACCTGTTGAACTTCATCAAGTTCAACCTTAGAGGCAACAGTTCCTTCACCAAGGAACTCCTTTTCTAAAAAGATTGCCTTAAGGCTGACGAACACCTTTTGTTCATCAGCATGGTAGAAAAAATATCCTTTTGTCTCTTTGGGGTACCCTATGAATGAGCATTTGTCAGACCTAGGTCCAAGTTTGTCTGTGACTAATCGTTTGACATAGGTCGGGCACCCCCAGACCCTAAGGTGTGAAAGTGCTGGCTTACGTCCCGTCCATATCTCATATGGAGTCTTAATTACAGACTTACTTGGAATCCTTTTTAACAGATAACAGGCCGATTCGAGTGCATATCCCCAGAAGGATATCAGCAAGCTAGCAAAAATCCATCATGGATCGGACCATGTCTAACAAAGTCTGATTCCTCCTTTCAAACACACCATTATGCTGTGGTGTTCCTGAAGGAGTCCATTGGGAGAAAATCCCATTCTCTCCTAGATATGTGAGAAACTCACTAGAAAGGTATTCTCCTCCTCGATCAGATCGAAGAGTTTTAATACTCTTCCCAGTTTGTTTTTCTACTTCACTTCGAAATCGTTTGAACATTTCAAATGAATTCGACCTATGTTTCATCAGATAGACATATCCATATCGGGATAGGTCATCCGTAAAAATTATGAAGTAGAAATATCCACCTCTAGCACTGGTGCTCATGGGCCCGCATACATCAGTATGTACTAGGCCCAAGAGCTTAGTAGCTCTCTCACCTTTTCCAGTAAAAGGTGACTTGGTCATTTTACCAAGAAGACAGGACTCACAGGTTAGAAGTGATTCACAATCACTAACTTCGAAGATTTCCTCTTGACTCAACCTGTTTATTCTGTTCTTGTTTATATGACCTAGCCTCTAATGCCATAAGTAGATATCTGACACACTATCTAATCTAGGGTGCTTGCCAGTAGAATAGACTCTTATCAGGCTTGATCTTTTTGGTTTGGCTCTGCACAGATGTCCCAGCCTGAACTTGCACCTTCTTGACTTTCTTCTTCTTGTTCTTCTTTTCTTTCTCAAAGGGTCGAGAACCAGAAGATGAACCTCCCACTGAGTTCACTGAGTTCACCGACTCCTTGAGGAGTTGGTGATCCTTCTCAAAGTTCTGAAGCAACCCCATTAACCCATGGTAGTTTACTTCAGGCTTTGTCATTCTGTAATGAGTGAGGAATGGGAGACAAGCCTTGGGCAGTGAGTTCAGTATTGCATCTTTCCCAAGCTGCTCATGCAAGGGAAAGTCGAGCTTGCTCAATCGTTCCATCAGCTCGATCATGTACAATACATGATCAGTGACAGAGACTCCATCCCGTATTTTGGCATTGAAGATGGCACAACTAGTCTTGTGCCTCTCTACGTCATCGGGTGTGCCAAAGGTATCCTCCAACACTTGAAGCATGTCCTTTGGCTGAGCCGTCTCGAATCTGCGACTGAACTCGTCGCTCATAGCAGCCAGCATGATACAGCGCACCGTGGTCCGATCACTGAGCCACTTCTGGTAAGTGTCTCTGACTGTTCCACGTGCATTGACAGCTGGCTCCTCAGGTGCAGGATCCATTATCACATATAGGATCCGTTCATGCTTCAGGACTATCTTCAACTTTCGATACCAGCTACCGAAGTTGGGTCCCACCAACTTATCATTGTCCAACAATGATCGGAGCGATAGAAAAGTGGCCATATTTGCACAAAGGAGAACCATAACCTAATTAGTAATTGATTCATTAAACCTAAAGATTTGGACTTTAACCAAAAGGTTTCTCCCACTATTTTATTCGAATTGGTAGCCTCTACCTTCAATTTGAGGAATTACCCTAATTCCTTAGCGGGTACTAGAATCCACTTAGACTGCACACAAGCCCAACTTTGGTTGGCCAACCCATGTACATCTAAGGGTAGGTTCATAACCAATTGTTTCTCTAAACAATTTTTAGTAATTTTAATTTTGCTCCAGAAACCTAATCAGTAGGCTTTGGCCTCCACTGTAAGGATCCGGTTAGGTCCAACCATTAACATGATCATACTTGGTGTATCTAACCAACGAATGATTAAGCCCAACTTTGGTTGGCTCACCTAACCACCATTAGAGAGACACTTTCAAGTCATCATATGATGAGTGATAATTCCATTAGTCAACAAGCACCAGGCCTTTGGGTCTGCAATGATTATTGAGTTAATGGACTCATTATCAAACACCTTAATGGGAGGCTATGACTCAGTTATCTCCATAACTTTATCATTTTAAGGACCTAATAATTTTAGAGGATTTAAATAATATAGAGGATGAAGTCAGATGAACCAGCTTATCATGATCCTCCCACTGGCTTCACCAAGTCAGCTTAAGGGAGACCAGGGCTGGTCTAGGAGTACCTAAATCAGTCACACTGATTTACCTAGCTGACATGGGTCAGCTCGAATAGTCAAGTGGTCCGATCAAAACATAATTTCACCAAGAGGCCAGGTAAGTTCAATCAGTGGGAGGGTCTGCCAAAGCTTGCCTTAGACACCATCAGAAATGGCCAGGTAAGCAGGCTCCCAATTAAAAACCACCGGTCTGGTTTACCTTAGACACCAACTGGTTTAATTAGTTTCGATTAGATCAAACTAACAGTTCGTGCTAGACCGCTTAGCCAAGAATCAAGTCCATTTGGTTCTCGTTAAAGACATGGACTTGACCAACTACAACTATTGTAATTGATCTAGAGAATCCTTGACCTAATCTAAGACAACAATTGATTAGATTTAGTCAATTCTCTAATTAAGTCCATCTTTAATCTAACCATAGGTCTAACCCAATTAATGGACCTAATTTCCACTAACCCATTAACCCAATGTGTTATGATTTGTGTCTTAGGTTCTTCAATTCACAATCCTAGAACCTAATCAAACAACTTCTTAATTCTTAATTAAGTTTTGGGCTGAGGGTTGGGTTTGGCTTTTCAAAAAAAATAATTTTTATATTTGTAAAATAATTTTACAATATGATTCTACCAATCATATTGCATGTTTGATTCATAATCAAGATGCAAGTGAAATAAACATGAAACTACTTTAGATCTAATCTAAACAGGTTCATGTAATTGAAATAATTTCAACTTTAAATAATTTCTTTGCATAAAAATTATTAACAAAGAGATTTTATTTCAGATTTAAACATCTTTTAAATCTAATAAATCATAAATTTAATCTAGATCATATCTAATAAATTTATGATTAAAGATAGATCTACACAAACTAGGACAACCTTTGCACTGTAAGGGGTAAACCTTACAGCAGGACAACCTTGCAGTTTGTGATTGATCTAAAATTTTAATTTCAGATTTAATAATCAGATTATAAATTAGATCTAATCTAAAAAATAATCTAAGCATGTATAAATAATCATGTAATAAAGAACCTGGCTCTGATACCAATTGTGGGAACCAGATCTAGGGTTTCAGGGTTAGATCTTGAAACTTTTTCAAGATCATACAGCGGAAGACTAAAATAAATTAAAATTTATTTTCTAAGATCAGAAAATTCCTAGATCTAAGATCCTATTACATGATTATTATATAGCATTAAATCAAAAATTAAAATATATATAAATATAGTATGAACTACATGTTGATCATATCAACATGTTTCTATACTAGCTACATCTAATGTATGTATTAAATAATAGATCAGATCTATTACCTTGCAAGTTAGACGCTCTAACCTCGCTGATCCGGGCTTAAGGATGATGTTGCAAGCCTCACACGCATCCGGCCTCTAGGAGTCGTCCACACGAGCCCACGAATCTCGATCAGAAGTCCTGCTTCAGGAAATCAGCACAGTATGCTAGTACTGCGCTGATCCTTCTTTGATGGTTGATCAGGTGCCTCCTTCTTCTTGATTTGGACTCTTCCAAAGATGGAAAGTAGAAGGAGGAGTTTCAGATCTGAGATGCTCTCAGGAAACTCAAGATGGAAGGAGGAAAGATATGAAAATAAAAACCCTAGAAGAAGACCCTCTTCTTCTTCACATTTTTCTCTATAGACACCCAAACTTGCGTCTTTTATATCTCCACGACCCAAAGGTATTTCTCTCTAATTTTTGGATGGTAGAAAGGCCTCTCAAAAAACTATCTCCCTTTAAAATTTCATGAAGAAACTATATGATAGAGTCCTTGTCTAGGTCAAACACCTAGTCAAGGCTTATCCAAACATGGCAAGTTAAGGGACGCCCAACTCTTGAGCATCTCCTCCATATTTTCATACATGGATCACCAGCAAAGGGTTCACAATGTAAACCCTAAAAGCCACGAAAATTCTAAAACAAATTTGGATAAATTCGGTGCAAAATTGAAAGAGTTTTGGATTTCTAAAACTCTATCTCATAGAATTCGAAATCCAAACTTATTCCTTTTAGATTTGATCCAAATCACCTTCCATGTAAGAAAGAAGAGAGGAGACCTTTTGTGAACGTGGGAGAGATCTGGGAGAGGGCTTTTTTCGCACAAAATAAGTGGAGATTGGCGTTGAATAAGAGAGAGGGCATGGAGAAGGTTTATGTGGTGCAAGGTGGAATCCTAGTCCTACTAGGATTCTGTCTCATAACTTGTTTTAATTTGGTTTCTCAAACCAAATCAAATCAAAATTAGATCAACCCAATTAAAATAGGTCTTAACCTAATTAAGAACCTAATTTAATCAGATTAAATTAGATTTAAATCTGATTTAATTTTCTAATCAAATTAGAAATTAGATTGACCCAAGTCCTAGTAGAACTAGGACTAGTTTTTCCTTGCACTTGGCTTATCCAATAAACCAATTGGACTTGATCCAATCAAGCCCAAACCAAATCTAATTAAATCATATTTAATTATACTTAATCTCAGCCCATTGGCTTAATCAAATTAAGCCAATTAGCAATCAAATTGCTAATCGATCCTCCTGCAACACTTGCACTAGGTTAAATATCAATCGTATTGATCATCTAACCCTAGAATGATTCTTAATCGTTGATCAACCATCCGATCGGATCATGAACTCTAATGTGTGTGACCTCATAGGTCCGAACCTAAGCCGATAGTATAGGAACAAATTTCTATACCAATCGAAGTGACCATCTAGCAATGGTACCCGACGACCGGATAGGTCGAATGTGTAGAACAACATCCTTAGAACCCATGCGGATATAGTTTTCATATAATTCATCCCCTTGACCAAAATGATCATAGGACACCACAGAGCTCAACTGTCAACTCTGATCAGGTTGTCCACATTGTATTTCAAAATATCAAATCCATCTGATGGATTACCCTGGCCAAGGTTTTGCTAAATTGAAATACAGCGACTCATTCTTCTCCAACTCTTGGAGTGGTCAATCCCATCTCGATCACACTCTGACTTCGCAAGTACTTGACTGTGCCCAGAAGCCTTCCGTCCCTGAATTAGAAATTCAGTTAGTCCAGTACCAAAGCACAGTGAGTTGCTTGCAAGTCAATGAGGCGATCTCAAGTCTAAGGGACATTTATACCTATATCCCATCAGAGACATTCTCGACAGTAGAATGCTCTAGAGTTGGTCACGTTCAATGATGATGTACCCTTACATCTCACCTGTATGCCATACCAGTGTCTCCACACTCCTTGGTTAAGAGGACAACCAACCCATATGGCCTACAGCAACCTATGCTTGATAGAAGCTGTCGTCCTTATTAACAGCCTATCATTTGGTCGTGAACAGTTTTAAGGACTAATCGATAAATCCTCTCTTTATTGAACTTAAATAGTCCTAAGGACTTCATCATAACAACGGAGTTCATTAGAAGATGAAAGCTTATGATGAAAATGCCAAATATATTTTATTTATTAAAAAATCAATTACAATACTTGGTTGCTCAACCGTCAACAGCTTGACGATTGACTTTTTGGGACACATTTCTCAACACTCTTTTCATTCAATGGGGTGTTCATATGACGTGTAGGGGTGCCACGCGTTCATCCTTAATCAAAAATTAGAACTTATTTTTCTGCAAAATCCTAGATCCTGAAATCCTAGGATTTATTTTACATACTTTATTTATGAACCCAAACTTAATTAATGAATTAAGCTTATGAAATTAAGTTAGATCTAAAATTGAGAATTTCAGATCTAGGATATTTTTATAAAATTGGGTTCGGGCTTGGGTAGCTCAATTAGGTCTAGCGGTTGATCAAACCGAATCAAGAATTGGTTAGGTGAGATCATGAAAGCTAATAATTGACCAGCCTAATAGGATTAAGTCTGGATCAAGGTCGAATCACATTTAGATATAACTCGAACAAGTTGAGACCTAATTTGGCTCAGTGGTTACTGCCTGGATTGTAGGCTAACCTAATTAGTTCTAATTCGACAATTTGGTGTCTAAGGTAAGTTGGGTAGATGCGACCGACTGGTTTTTAATTGGGAGCTACTCGACTCGAATACATTCTTATCAAGTTAATGGTATATCCCTCCCACCGGTCTCACTTACCTGGCCATATGTGTCGACTCAGTTCTGATTAAAGGTAGCTAACAATTCGAGCTAACCCATGCCACTAGGTTAGTCATAATTGTTATGACTATGTCAAGTCAAGTTTAATGAGACCTAAATCAAATCTCCCTAAGAAAATATTAAGTCTAGGTCTTCCACCATTGTGGATGTGCGGGCCCTTCCTGGGGCTGATTGTTCTCGACTTGTTACAGTGGCTCAGTTACATCGGGAAGACGCAACCATGTCCATTAGGTATTGGATGCTACGAATTAGAGGATGGGTTGGGCTCAATATTTCGGATACGGTGAGGGACCCAATCAAAAATCTAGTTCGTGCAAATGGTGGGTTTGACTTAACTAAGGATTGGAGCAATATCCCGGACACGGTGAGCTTCATGAATTAGAGACCAAGTTTTGGGTGTACCATGATTAGAGAATCATTGGACAAGAGTTGTCTACTCATTGGTTGACCCATCACCAATAACTGTTAGGTGAGGTGGTGAGCCAGTCGGTGAGACCGCACCACCCACTAAAATCACTGATCACGGAGATTTTCATATCTCTACCAAGGGAGTGTAGGGATCTGAGAAAATAGTGAGAGTCTAATTTATTTAAAAATAAAAATTCTAAATAAATTGGTTGAGTCTGATTACAAAAACTAACTCGAAACTTTTGACTCTCTACAGGAAACATGTCTGCCTCAAACCCCCTGACCAAAATTCTAGACACCCATAGACTGATTGGACCCAATTTCAAGGACTGGTTGAGAAACTACAAAATTATTCTGGGTTCTGAAAAATTGACTCATGTCTTAGACCAAGACCCATCTGCCATACCAGCATATCCGACTGCTGAACAGAGAGCGTCTCTAAAAAAATGGATGGATGATGATAATAAAGCAAGGTACTACATGTTAGGTACAATGTCTGATGACTTGCAGCCCCAACACGAGAACATTTTGACTACCCACCAAATGTTGGCTCACCTGCAAGAGTTGTTTGGTGAACAGAGTCGCGCGGCCAAGTATCAAGTCTCTCAAAATTTTTTTAAGGCCAAGATGCATGATGGGCAGTCAGTCCAAGATCATTGTTTGACAATGATCAAGGATCTTGAGGAGCTTGAGAAGGTCAGTATCATCTTAGACAAAGATTTTCAGATTGATGTGATTCTTCAGTCTTTGTCCGATGCATATGGTCAGTTCATCATGAACTTCCATATTCATAAGATGCAGTGTACCTTGGTCGAGTTAATGAATATATTGATTACGGCTGAGCTTTGTATGAAGGGTTCAAAAGGCTCAGTTCTTACTGTGGAGCGGACTTCTTCCAAGAGAAAGTCTTTTGGAAAGAAAAAGAGGTCTGCAAAGAAGCAGAAGGTGGATGGGAAGAAGAGGAAGCGAAACTGTCCTCAGTACCTGGCCACCCTGAAGAACAAGAAGGATGGTCCTTCTGGAGGTATGCTCATTTTAGAGTCTAATCTTACGGTTTCTTCTACATCCAGTTGGGTGCTTGACTCTAGTTCTAGTGCTCATTTGTGCACTTCTATGTAGGGTCTTGAGGAGAGCAGGAGGCCGAGGGATGGGGAGATGATCCTACGCATCGGGAATGGAGCAAGAGTTGCTGTCGTGGCCGTGAAAACCTATCCTCTGCGATTACCAGTAGGATTAGATTTAGTTTTAAAAGACTATTATTATGTGCCTGCAGCAAGCAGGAATTTGATTTCTGTTTCATGTTTAGCACAAGAAGGCTATGTGATTAGCTTTCATAAGGATCATTGTAATATTTTTTTATGAAAATAATAAAGTTGCAGATGGTTTTCTTATTAACAGTCTCTATCAGCTACATATTGATGTATCTGTATTTAATATTGAGCAAAATATAAATGCCATAGGAATTAAAAGGCCTAGAGATAGTCTAAATGATAAGTATCTGTGGCACCTAAGGCTAGGTCATATATCGAAAGATAGGGTTAGCAAATTGGAGAAATTCGGGCTATTGAGTCCGTTGACTTTCGAGTCATATCCAGTTTGTGAATCATGCCTTCAAGGTAAAATGACCAAGCTTCCTTTTGTGGAACATGGGGAAAGGGCCACAGACCTACTTGCCCTAGTACATATGGATGTATGCGGCCCATTTGATGTGCCGACTAGAGGCAACTACATCTACTTCATTACCTTTATCGATGATATATCTAGGTACGGATATGTATTTCTAATGAAACACAAGTCTGAAGCTTTTGAAAGGTTCAAAGAATTCAGATATGAGGTAGAAAAGCAAACAGAAAAGCCCATTAAGATTTTTCGATCAGATCGAGGAGGTGAATACCTTAGTCTGGAGTTTCTAGACTATCTTAAGGACAATGGCATAGTCTCTCAATGGACTCTACCTAAAACGCCTCAACTCAATGGGATTTCAGAATGGAGAAATCGGACCCTATTAGATATGGTCCGTTCCATGATGAGCTTCACGGATCTCCCTGAATTTCTTTGGGGATATTGTCTCATGACAGTAATTTATGTATTGAATAGAGTTTTCTCTAAAACTGTTCCTACCACACCATATGAGATATGGCATGGTAAGAAGCTAAGTCTAAATCATCTCAGAATTTGGGATTATCCAACTCATATCAAGAGAAAGCAGACGGACAAGTTAGAGTTCAGGTCTTTTAGAGCTCGATTCATAGGATATCTTAAAGAGTCATTAGGATACTATTTCTATATTCTAGAAGACCACAATGTGATTGTGAGTCAAAATACTATTTTTTTTGAAAAATAGTTTATTCAAGATGGTGGCATCGGAAGAATAGTTAAGCTCAAGGAGAATGTCTCCCAAGAGCAACGAGCTCAAGAACCTGAGGAACCTAATCAATCAGAATCAGTCCCAATACAACCTCTTCCACCTCATAGATCGACTAGGGTTTTCCATCCTTCTGAAAGGTACTTAGGTACCATACAAGAGGAAGTAAAGGAAATATTCCTCATGAAAAATGGGGCTCATGGTGATGATCCCAAGACTTATGACGAGACGATATCAGATATCGACTCCGAGAAATGGTTAGAGGCAATGAGATCAGAAATTGACTCGATGCACTCAAACCAAGTCTAGACCTTGGTAGATCTACCTAAAGGTATTGTACCTATTGGGTGTAAATAGATCTTCAAGAGAAAGATAGGTGCAGATGGGAATGTGGAGACATTTAAGGCTAGGCTCGTAACGAAAGGTTCTAGTCAGTGCGAAGGCATTGACTATCAGGATACCTTTTCGCCCGTAGCTATGCTAAAATCCATCTGCACATTGCTTGCTGTTGTAGCCTATTTTGATTATGAAATATGGCAGATGGACATGAAAATGGCATTCTTAAATGGACATCTTGAGGAAGATATCTATATGGAATAGCCGCTTGGTTTCACATCCGTGATGATGATCACAAGATCTGCAAGCTGCAAAGGTCCATTTATGGACTTAAGCAAGCATCTCGGAGTTGGAATACTCGTTTCAATGATGTCATCAAAATATTTGATTTCATCAAGAACGAGGAGGAACCATGTGTGTTCAAAAATGTCAGTGGGAGTACAGTTGTCTTTCTCATATTGTACATAGATGACATCCTCCTAATTGGGAATGACATTCCCATGTTGACCTCAGTCAAAGTATGGTTGTCTAAGGAGTTCTCTATGAAAGATCTAGGAGAGGCATCCTTTATACTGGGTATTAAGATCTATAGAGATAGACCAAATAGGATGCTCAGACTTTCACAGAAGATGTACATAGAGGAGGTGCTAAAAAGGTTTAGCATGGAAAACTCCAAAAGAGGTTTATTACCTTTTAGACATGGCATTCATCTCTCCAAGAAGATGTGCCCTAGCACACCTGAGGAGATTGAATGCATGAGTAAGATCCCTAATGCTTCGGCAATAGAGAGCCTCATGTATGCTATGCTATGTACATGACCTGATATAGCCCATGCTGTGAGTGTCACAAGCAGATATCAGTCGAATCCAGACGAAGAGCACTGGACTTCTATGAAATGTATCCTTAAGTACTTGAGAAGGACTAAGGATATGTTTCTAATCTTTGGGAATGGAGAACTCCAGATTCAGGGATATACAGACTCAGACTTTATGTCTGATATAGATGATCGAAGGTCGACATCTGGGAGTCTGTTCATTTGTAATGGTGGTGCAGTTAGCTAAAAGAGTTTCAAGTAGACGGTGATTGCTGATTCCACCATGGAGGCAGAGTATATTGCTACATCGGAAGCTGCGAAGGAGGCATTCTAGTACAAGAAGTTTGCCGCAGAGCTTGGAGTGATATCATCGGATGCCATACCTCTTTACTACGATAATAATGATACCATAGCCCGAGCTAAGGAGCCAAGGTCTCATCAGAAGTCCAAGCACATCGAGTGGCGATTTCATCTGATCCGTGATTACCTCGAAAAGGGTTATGTCGAGGTTAAGAGAGTCGACTCCACAGATAATGTGGTAGACTCACTGACTAAGCCATTAGGCCAACAGAAGATCGAAGTCCACCTTGAGAAGATGGGACTAAGATATGTAGCCAATTGGTATTAGGTCAAGTGGGAGTTTGTTAGATGTGTGCCCTAGATGCCAAATCGGCTGACACATTCCTGTACAGATCTAAGGGCAAATTTATAATTTTGACTATAAATGAATAAAAGGGTTATTCTTCTATCACGTTGTGTACATTGTGTCTGTGATACATCCTTTGAGTTAATGAGAATGTAAATTCATATTTTCAAGAGTTAAAAATTTAAAGCATCAATTTACATAACTAACTCATAAACAGCTCCTGACCATAGAATCATCACGAGGATGGTGATCGATCCGAAAGGTTGGTGTATGATCGCTTCCTTAGGGTAGATATATCTTGAGTCTATGGTGTGGAGACACCGGAGTGAGAATACAGATATTCGTTGAGAACGAGAGTACTGAGCGTGACCATATCAAGTAGTCATAAGGAAGTCTACCTTCTCATCGATGACTAGCTCGATGCTGTAATTGTGTGTCTAGTTCTTTGACCTGAGGTGCATCGACAGTTCACCTTGAGTGTGTTATAGTTTGACTACACCATAACTCAGTCTCCTAGCCATTCGAAACCCTGAGGTGTATGTTGGCTGTGGCATATTCATTATAGAAACTAGGTCGCACCAAGATGGGATCTATCAACCTCGATAGATGAGAGGAGTAATCTTATGATAATTGAAAGATCGAATCCTTAAGCCCATGACCATGGCAGAGTGAAATAATAGAAAAAAGTTTTCCATTAAGGTTTCACATCAGACTCGGATCGATCGATTAACTCATATGACTGATGTTGGATTTGACGAGTTCACCTTAACCCTAATTCAATCGGGACTCATGATAAAGGAACTCAATCACATAGGTAACTGCATCGAGAGGTTCATCTTCAGTTCTGATGGGTTGCCACCACATACTGCTAGGTGTCACTAGTAGATTTTGGGAGCAATTAGAATGATATTGATGATTGATCATTCTAATTGTCTGAATCAGAAGAGTTCTGGTCCATCGAAAGGAGTTTCGATGATGTCGATGATGAGATCATGACATATCTCATTACCATACGAAATTGAACCTAATTGGGTCACACAAATAAGGGTTCGGATTTGAATGTCATCAATTGGGCTAACTCAATTGATTTGGATTAGATCCAATTAGGTTCAAGGAAATCATGGTAGCACATGATTGAGCCTAACTTTCTCCTCGTGTAATCTTTTCAGTCTCTACTGAGCCAAATATGATTTGACTCATCCAAAAAATCTTGAGAAGATTTTTCTCAGTCTAAATGAAGCTTGTCTAGCTCAGAAAAGGCTTGTCTTAATTTATGAGATGAATTTAAGACAACACCTGCCAATTTCTAGCACTTGCCAATTTCATTTTAGGACATCTGTCAAAAGTTGACATATGGGTCTTAAACTGAAGAGGGCTCATTGGAGGATTTTTGTGGAGTGGCCACATGCCAAAACCTAATTGAATTGGGTGCCATAATTAGATTATGGCATGAGCCCAATTGGATTAAAGTGGGTGCCCCAAATGGATAAGAACCAAAGAGTCCTGATAAACATGGACTCTTTGGCGCCACCTTGATTGAGCTTATCCAATGTTGGTGCCAACTTAGGAGAGAGGGTGAGGTTCTTATCTGATGTGATCAGATGACATCACTCCACCAATCAAATTTTTTTCAAAATTTATTGAAATTTTTTGATTGATTGAATGATGTGGCACTGCATAGCATACATGGTCTATATAAACCCTGCTGCACCTAGGGTTTTATGAAAAAATTATTCTATGCACAAAACCCAATAGCTGCCACCCCCTCTCCTCTTATCTATATCCTTCCTGCTCTCCTTCCTCCTCTCTTCATGTTCAAAGAGTTGGACATCCATCTAGCAAAGATCTAAGGCGTGGTGATGCCTGGAACAGAAGGCTGCAGAACATCTTCGACAGGCTGCTGCTCTAACTTCAGAAGGAGTTCTGAAGTACTTTCAAATCAGATAAAGATCTAATTTTTAGAGCATAGATTCATGAGGAAAAGATGTTCTAGATCCTACCTGAGTGGATACCGGTAGAGGCCAGATGCTTGCGTGGCTACATCAGAATCTCTGACTGTGCAGAGATCATCTACAGGATAATCAGATTACCCTTGAGGTACTTCTTCTTTCATCATAGATTTAGATTTAATGTTAGATTTTAACTATCAGATAATAAAATTAGATCTAGATGATTAGATTTGAAATATGTAGGATAAATTTTTTTAAAATTATTCTACTCCAAATTTGATGAAATCTGGAAGATCCTACGCGGAGGAAAAGCGATTTCCTCCTTCAAGAACAACATCTTTAGAACCCATACGGATATAGTTTCCATATAATTCATCTCCTTGACCAAAATGCTCATAGGACACCTCAGAGTTCAACTATCAACTCTGATTAGGTTGTTCACATTGTATTTCAAAATATCAAATCCATATGATGGATTACCCTGGCTAAGATTTTGCTAAATTGAAATACAATGACTCATTCTTCTCCAACTCTTGGAGTGGTCAATCCCATCTTGATCACACTCTGACTTCGCAAGTACTTGACTGTGCCCAGAAGCCTTCGATCATTGAATTAAAAATTTACTTAGTCCAGTATCAAAGCACAGTGAGTTGCTTGCAAGTCACTGAGGCGATCTCAGGTCTAAGGGATACTTATACCTATATTCCATCAAAAATATTCTCGACAGCAGAATGCTTTGGAGTTGGTCACATTCAATGATGATGTACCCTTACATCTCACCTGTATGCCATACCAGTATCTCCACACTCTTTAGTTAAGAGGACAACCAACCCATATGGCCTACAGTGATCTATGCTCGATAGAAGCTGTCATCCTTATTAACAGCCTATCATTTGATCGTGAACAGTTTTAAGGACTAATCGATAAATTCTCTCTTTATCGAACCTAAATAGTCCTAAGAACTTCATCACAATAACAGAGTTTATTACAAGATAAAAACTTATGATGAAAATATCAAAAATGTATTTTATTTATTAACAAATCAATTATAATATAAGGTTGCTCAACCGTCAACAGGTTGACGATTGATTTTTGGGATATATTTCCCAACAACCGACTCATTTACTAAAGCCCTCGGTGTCAAGGAGTTCAAAGACTACAAATCAAAGATGGGTACACGATACTATACTGATTGGCTTTAATTCAAGTGGGAGTTGTTGAAAATTATGTCTCAAAATCAATCATCAGTCTGTTGATGGTTGAGCTTATTATTATAATTATATATGAATTATTAAATTAATAAATATTACTTAATTTTTTTATCACTATATACATCTTATTTTGAACTCTTGTAATGTGATGAAGTTCTTAGGACTATTTGATTCGATATAAGAGGATATATCATTTAGTTTTTAAATCTTAAGTTCATGACCAAATGATATACTATTATTAGGACGATAGCTATATCAAATATAGGTCATTGTGTGTCATGTACATTTGTTGTCCTCTTAACCAAGGAGTGTGGAGACACCAGCATGACATGCACATGAGACGTAGGAATACATCTCACTGAACGTGACCAATTGCTGAGCACTCTACTGTCAAGAGTAGCTTGTGAAGGATATGGGTATAACTATTCCTCCAACCTGAGATCACCATGATGACTAACAAGCAACTCACTATACTTTGATACTGGACTATCTAAATTTTTAGTTCAGTAATGAAAGGTTTTTAGGCATAGTCAAGTACTTGCGAAGTCGGTGTGTGAGTCAAGATGGAATTGACCCCTTCGAGTAAGTAGGAGTTAATGTATCAGTGTATTTCAATTCAGTAAAATCTTAGTCCGGATAATCCATGTGATGGATTTTAAAAATTAAAATATAATATGGATGATCATACCAGGGTTGATAGTTAAATCCTAGGTCACCTTGAGCATTTGGGTCAAAGGGATGAATTATATGGTAACCATATGCCAATAGCTTCTTGAATGATGCTTTGTAATCTTTTGACCTATCCGAACATCGGATATCATTGCTAGATAGTCATTTTGATTGGTCTAAGAAGATTATTCTTATAATACTGACTTAGGTTCAAACCTATGGGGTCACATTCAAAAAAAATTTCTGACTGATCATACGGCTGATCAATGATTAAGAATCATTCTAGGATAAAATAGTAAATTTGATTGATGATTAACCCTATGCAAAAGCTGTAATAAATCAATTCACTAATTATTGATGAATTATAAAAGGACTAATTAATAATTAGATTACTAATTAACTCAATTTGATGATGCATTGAGTTTTAGATCAAATCTAATTGAATTGGATTCAATTTAGTTTGACCCGATTAGCTTATGAGATGATCTAATCACTAAGGGTGTTCGATTCCTGATATGATCAGAATTTGAACTCGATTAATTTTTGATTTGATTAAAATTTAATTGAAGCTATTTACTATCTAATTAGATTAGGTTTAGTGGTCCAATTAGATTTAATCTAATTTGGTTGGGTTAAGAATTTTATTAGATGAGAAAATAATTCGAATTTGAATTTCTTGCACCTCCTTTCTCTGTGCCCTCTTATTCTTCACGTGAAAAATATTTTTATATAATTTTTTTCATATATAAAAGATTTTTTCATATCCTCATCTTATTCTTTTGAATTAAAAATTGGTTTATTTAAATTTGAGTTCAAATGGGTTTGAATTTGAATGAAAACCTAGAATCCAAATTGAGTTGGACTCTCCTCTTCACGCCACCACCTTTCTCCATGCATAAAGTATTTTTGCATGAGATTTTTTGCACCATTCTAATATTGGTCGACCTCTCTCTGAGCTCACAAGATGAGAATAAAGTTTGATTTAAAATTTAATTCAAATTTGATTTGAATTGGTGATAAGGATCAACCAACATTTGAATTTGAACCAAAACTACCTCTTTCTTATCCTTATCTTCCATGCGACACCAACCTTAAAAGGGGATCAATTTTGTGTGAGATTAAGAATTACTTTTGGTGTGAGAAACTTGAGAGTAGAGATGTGAAAGGTTGAGAGTGGGTTGGGCTTCTGTGCGTGAGAAACAGAGAAAGTATTCTTCCTCTCAGGCATGAGCCGTGGGCTCTAGGGTTTCAACTCTAAGTTTTGTGAGAAGAAAATATAAGAGTGAGTCTTGTCCAATCTTTCACACCACTACCTCTTCGTAAAGCTTTATCTTCTAATCGAGAAGTGCCTGGGAGATCTGAAGAAAGGAGCTTGGATCAGCCATCTAGTGCCTTTGATGCGAGATAGTACTCTCACGAAGGAAGATCCAATCAGGACATCGAGTGGATGATCTGTAGAGGTTGGATGACCTGTGCGGCTGTTCGACATTAGTGAGAGCTTCATACCATACCTACCAGTAGCAGAGATCATCGACCCACAAAAAGGTGATGAGTTGGGAAATGTGTCCTAAAAAGCCAATCGTCAAGCTGTTGACGGTTGAGCAACCAAGTATTGTAATTGATTTGTTAATAAATAAAATATATTTGGTATTTTCATCATAAGCTTTCATCTTCTAATGAACTCCGTTGTTATGATGAAGTCCTTAGGACTATTTAAGTTCGATAAAGAGAGGATTTATCGATTAGTCCTTAAAACTGTTCACGACCAAATGATAGGCTGTTAATAAGGACGACAGCTTCTATCAAGCATAGGTCGCTGTAGGCCATATGGGTTGGTTGTCCTCTTAACCAAGGAGTGTGGAGACACTGGTATGGCATACAGGTGAGATGTAAGGGTACATCGTCATTGAACGTGACCAACTCCAGAGCATTCTACTGTCGAGAATGTCTCTGATGGGATATAGGTATAAGTGTCCCTTAGACTTGAGATCACCTCAGTGACTTGCAAGCAACTCACTGTGCTCTGGTACTGGACTAACTGAATTTCTAATTCAGGGACGGAAGGCTTCTGGGCACAGTCAAGTACTTGCAAAGTCAGAGTGTGATCGAGATGGGATTGACCACTCCAAGAGTTGGAGAAGAATGAGTCGCTGTATTTCAATTTAGCAAAACCTTGGCCAGGGTAATCCATCAGATGGATTTGATATTTTGAAATACAATGTGGACAACCTGATCAGAGTTGACAGTTGAGCTTTGGGGTGTCCTATGATCATTTTGGTCAAGGGGATGAATTATATGAAAACTATATCCGCATGGGTTCTAAGGATGTTGTTCTACACATTCGACCTATCCGGTCGTCGGGTATCATTGCTAGATGGTCACTTCGATTGGTATAAGAATTTATTCCTATGCTACCGGCTTAGGTTCGGACCTATGAGGTCACACACATTAGAGTTCATGATCCGATCGGATGGTTGATCAACGATTAAGAATCATTATAGGGTTAAATAATCAATACGATTGACATTTAACCCAGTGCAAGTGTTGCAGGAGGATCGATTAGCAATTCGATTGCTAATTGGCTTAATTTGATTAAGCCAATGGGCTGAGATTAAGTCTAATTAAATATGATTTAATTAGATTTGGTTTGGGCTTGATTGGATCAAGTCCAATTGGTTTATTGGATAAGCCAAGTGCAAGGAAAGACTAGTCCTAGTTCAACTAGGACTTGGGTCAATCTAATTTCTAATTTGATTAAAAAATTAAATCAGATTTAAATATAATTTAATCTGATTAAATTAGGTTCTTAACTAGGTTAAGACCTATTTTAATTAGGTTGATCTAATTTTGATTTGATTTGGTTTGGGAAACCAAATTAAAACAAGTTATGAGACAGAATCCTAGTAGGACTAGGATTCCACCTTGCGCCACATAAACCTTCTCCACGCCCTCTCTCTTATTCAACGCCAATCTCCACTTATTTTGTGTGACAAAAGCCCTCTCCCAGATCTCTCCCACGTTCACAAAAGGTCTCCTCTCTTCTTTCTTACATGGAAGGTGATTTGGATCAAATCTAAAAGGAATAAGTTTGGATTTCGAATTCTATGAGATAGAGTTTTAGAAATCCAAAACTCTTTCAATTTTGCACCGAATTTATCCAAATTTTTTTTTGGAATTTTCGTGGCTTTTAGGGTTTACATTGTGCACCCTTTTCTGTTGATCCATCCACGAAAATATGAAGGAGGTGCTCAAGAGTTGGGCGTCCCTTTACTTGCCATGTTTGGATAAGCCTTGACTAGGTGTTTGACCTAGATAAGGACTCTATCATATCTCTCTATATAAGACGAGTTTCTTCGTGAAACTTTAAGGAGAGATAGATATTTGAGAGGCCTTTCTGCCATCCAAAAATCAGAGAGAAATACCTTTGGGTCGTGGAGATATAAAAGATGCAAGTTTGGGTGTCTAGAGAGAAAAACGTGAAGAAGAAGAGGGTCTTCTTCTAGGGTTTTTATTTTCATATCTTTCCTCCTTCCATCTTGAGTTTCCTGAGAGCGTCTCAGATCTGAAACTTCTCCTTCTACTTTCCATCTTTGGAAGAGTCCAAATCAAGAAGAAGGAGGCACCTGATCAACCATCAAAGAAGGATCAGCGCAGTACTAGCATACTGTGCTGATTTTCTGAAGCAGGACTTCTGATCGAGATTCGTGGGCTCGTGTGGACGACTCCTAGAGGCCGGACGTGTGTGCGGCTTGCAACATCATCCTTAAGCCCGGATCAGCGAGGTTAGAGCTTCTAACTTGCAAGGTAATAGATCTGATCTATTATTTAATACGTACATTAGATGTAGCTAGCATAGAAACATGTTGATATGATCAACATGTAGTTCATACTATATATATATATATTTTAATTTATGATTTAATGCCATGTAATAATCATGTAATAGAATCTTAGATCTAGGGATTTTTTGATCTTAGAAAATAAATTTTGATTTATTTTAGTCTTCCGCTGTATGATCTTGAAAAAGTTTCAAGATCTAACCCTAAAACCCTAGATCTGGTTCCTTCAATTGGTATCAGAGCCTAGGTTCTTTATTACATGATTATTTATACATGCTTAGATTATTTTTTAGATTAGATCTAATTTATAATCTGATTATTAAATCTGAAATTAAAATTTTAGATCAATCACAAACTGCAAGGTTTTCCTGCTGTAAGGTTTACCCCTTACAGTGCAAAGGTTGTCCTAGTTTGTGTAGATCTATCTTTAATCATAAATTTGTTAGATATGATCTAGATTAAATTTATGATTTATTAGATTTAAAAGATGTTTAAATCTAAAATAAAATCTCTTTGTTAATAATTTTTGTGCAAAGAAATTGTTGAAAGTTGAAATTGTTTCAATTACATGAACCTGTTTAGATTAGATCTAAAGTAGTTTCATGTTTATTTCACTTGCATCTTGATTCGGAATCAAACATGTAATATGGTTAATAAAATCATATTGTAAAATTATTTTACAAATATAAAAATAATTTTTTGAAAAGCCAAACCCAACCCTCAGCCCAAAACTTAATTAAGAATTAAGAAGTTGTTTGATTAGGTTCTAGGATTGTGAATTGAAGAACCTAAGACATAAATCATAACACATTGGGTTAATGGGTTAGTGAGAATTAGGTCCATTAATTGGGTTAGACCTATGGTTAGATTAAAGATGGACTTAATTAGAGAATTGACTAAATCTAATCAATTATTGTCTTAGATTAGGTCAAGGATTCTCTAGATCAATTACAATAGTTGTAGTTGGTCAAGTCCATGTCTTTAACGAGAACCAAATGGACTTGATTCTTGGCTAAGCGGTCTAGCACGAACTGTTAGGTTGATCTAATCGAAACTAATTAAACCAGTTGGTGTCTAAGGTAAACCAGACCGGTGGTTTTTAATTGGGAGCCCGCTTACCTGGCCATTCATGATGGTGTCTAAGGCAAGCTTTGGCAGACCCTCCCACTGATCGAACTTACCTGGCCTCTTGGTGAAATTATGTTTTGATCGGATCACTTGACTATTCGAGCTGACCCATGTCAGCTAGGTAAATCAGTGTGACTGATTTAGATGCTCCTAGACCAGCCCTGGTCTCCCTTAAGCTGACTTGGTGAAGCCAGTGGGAGGATCATGATAAGCTGGTTCATCTGACCTCATCCTCTATATTATTTAAATCCTCTAAAATTATTAGGTCCTTAAAATGATAAAGTTATGGAGATAACTGAGTCATAGCCTCCCATTAAGGTGTTTGATAATGAGTCCATGAACTCAATAATCATTGCAGACCCAAAGGCCTGGTGCTTGTTGACTAATGGAATTATCACTCATCATATGATGACTTGGAAGTGTCTCTCTAATGGTGGTTAGGTGAGCCAACCAAAGTTGGGCTTAATCATTCGTTGGTTGGATACACCAAGTATGATCATGTTAATGGTTGGACCTAACCGGATCCTTACAGTGGAGGCCAAAGCCTACTGATTAGGTTTCTGGGGCAAAATTAAAATTACTAGAAATTGTTTAGAGAAACAATTGGTTATGAACCTACCCTTAGATGTACATGGGTTGGCCAACCAAAGTTGGGCTTGTGTGCAGTCTAAGTGGATTCTAGTACCCGCTAAGGAATTAGGGTAATTCCTCGAATTGAAGGTAGAGGCTACCAATTCGAATAAAATAGTGGGAGAAACCTTTTGATTAAAGTCCAAATCTTTAGGTTTAATGAATCAATTACTAATTAGGTTATGGTTCTCCTTTGTGCAAATATGGCCACTTCCCTATCACTCCGATCATTGTTGGACAATGATAAGTTGGTGGGACCCAACTTCGATAGCTGGTATCGAAAGTTGAAGATAGTCCTGGAGCATGAACGGATCCTATATGTGATATTAGATCCTGCACCTGAGGAGCCAGCTGTCAATGCACGTGGAACAGTTAGAGACACTTACCAGAAGTGGCTCAGTGACCGGACCACGGTGCGCTATATCATGCTGGCTGCTATCATGAGCGACGAGTTCAGTTGCAGATTCGAGATGGCTCAGCCAAAGGACATGCTTCAAGTGTTGGAGGATACCTTTGGCACACCCGATGATGTAGAGAGGCACAAGACTAGTTGTGCCATCTTCAACGCCAAAATGCGGGATGGTGCCTCTGTCACTGATCATGTATTGTACATGATCGAGCTGATGGAATGATTGAGCAAGCTCGACTTTTCCTTGCATGAGCAGTTTGGGAAAGATGCAATACTGAACTCGCTGCCCAAGTCTTGTCTCCCATTCCTCACTCATTATAGAATGACAAAGCCTGAAGTAAACTACCATGGGTTAATGGGGTTGCTTCAGAACTTTGAGAAGGATCACCAACTCCTCAAGGAGTCGGTGAACTCAGTGAACTCAGTGGGAGGTTCATCTTCTGGTTCTCGACCCTTTGAGAAAGGAAAGAAGAACAAGAAGAAGAAAGTCAAGAAGGTGCAAGTTCAGGCTGGGACATCTGTGCAGAGCCAGACCAAAAAGATCAAGCCTGATAAGAGTCTATTCTACTAGCAAGCACCCTAGATTAGATAGTGTGTCAAATATCTACTTATGGCATTGGAGGCTAGGTCATATAAATAAGAACAGAATAAACAGGTTGACTCAAGAGGGAATCCTCCAAGTCAGTGATTGTGAATCACTTCCAACCTGTGAGTTCTGTCTTCTTGGTAAAATGACCAAGTCACCTTTTACTGGAAAAGGTGAGAGAGCTACTGAGCTCTTGGGCCTAGTACATACTGATGTATGTGGGCCCATGAGCACCAGTGCTAGAGGTGGATATTTCTACTTCATAGCTTTCACGGATGACCTATACCTATATGGATATGTCTATCTGATGAAACATAAGTCGGATTCATTTGAAATGTTCAAACAATTCTGAAGTGAAGTAGAAAAATAAACTGGGAAGAGTATTAAAACTCTTCGATCTGATCGAGGAGGCGAATACCTTTCTAGTGAGTTTCTCACATATCTAGGAGAGAATGGGATTCTCTCTCAATGGACTCCTCCAGGAACACCACAGCATAATGGTGTGTTTGAAAGGAGGAATTGGATTTTGTTAGACATGGTCCGATCCATGATGGGTTTTTTGCTAGCTTGCTGATATCCTTCTGGGGATATACACTCGAATCAGCCTGTTATCTGTTAAATAGGATTTCAAGTAAGTCTGTAATTAAGACTCCATATGAGATATGGATAGGGCGTAAGCCAGTACTTTCACACCTTAGGGTCTGGGGGTGCCCGGCCTGTGTCAAATGATTAGTCACAGACAAACTTGGACCTAGGTCTGACAAATGCTCATTCATAGGGTACCCCAAAGAGATAAAAGGATATTTTTTCTACCATGCTGATGAACAAAAGGTGTTCGTCAGCCTTAAGGCAATCTTTTTAGAAAAAGAGTTCCTTGGTGAAGGAACCGTTGCCTCTAAGGTTGAACTTGATGAAGTTCAACAGGTAGAAGGACCGATACCAATAGCTGAACCTGAGTCGGATATGATTAGATCAGATCCGGAGCCCAATATACCTGCACCATTAAGGCGATCTGGTAGAGTACCGCGTCAGCCGGACAGATACTACGGTTTCTTGGTCCGGGACGGTGATCCCATCGAACTTGATGAGAATAATGAGGATCCGATCACCTATATGGATGCTATGCAGAGACCTGATTTCGAGAAATGATTTGAAGCCATGAAATCCGAAATGGAGTCCATGAAGGTCAACGATGTATGGACATTGGTTGACCCACCTGAAGGGGTTAAACCCATTGGGTGTAAATGGATCTTCAAAAGGAAGAGGGATGCAGACGGAAAGGTGGAGACCTATAAAGCCTGTCTGGTTGCCAAGGGGTATCGTCAACGTTATGGTATTGACTATGACGAGATATTTTCCCTTATGGCAATGCTCAAATCTATTCGGATAATAGTTGCAATAGCTGCCCATCTGGATTATGAGATCTGGCAGATGGATGTAAAGACAGCTTTCCTGAATGGAGAGTTGACTGAAGAGGTGTATATGATACAACCTGAAGGGTTTACATCCACAGATGAGTCCAAGGTGTGCAAGCTTCAGAGATCCATTTATGGATTGAAGCAAGCTTCTCGGAGTTGGAACATGCGTTTTGATAAGGTGATCAAAACGTATGGCTTCATTAAGAATGGAGAAGATCCCTGCATCTATAAATGGGCAAATGGTCCAGTTGTGGTATTCCTTGTCTTATACGTGGATGACATTCTCTTAATCGGGAATGACATCCCCGCACTACAGGGAATAAAAGTTTGGTTGTCATCACAGTTCTCCATGAAGGACTTGGGTGAAGCATCCTATATCCTAGGGATGAAGATCTATAGGGATAGATCTAAAAGGATGCTTGGGTTATCCCAGTCCATGTACATAGACACTGTGCTGAAGAGGTTCAGCATGGAGAATTCCAAAAAGGGCTATCTACCGATAGGCCAAGGAATTTTTCTCTCTAAGAAGGATTGTCCGACAACTCCTGAAGAGAGAGAGCGTATGAGTAGAGTCCCATATGCTTCAGCCGTGGGATCTATCATGTACGTCATGACATGTATAAGATCAGATGTGGCATACTCACTAGGAGTAGTGAGTAGATACCAATCTGATCCTGGAGAAAATCACTGGAAAGTGGTTAAAGCCATCCTTAAGTATTTGAGAAATACTAAGGACCAATGGTTGGTTTATGGCGAGTCAGATCTGAAACTTGTGGGGTTCACAGACTCCAGCTTTCAATCTGACCATGATGATAGCAGGAGTGTGTCAGGTTATATCTTTACTCTGAATGGTGGAGCCATCTGCTGGAAGAGTTCCAAGCAGCATACTGTGGCGGACTCTGTTTGTGAAGCGGAGTACATCGCAGCATCGGATGCCGCAAAGGAAGCTGTGTGGCTGAGGAAATTCATCAATGAGCTTGGAGTAGCATCCTCCCTCGATGGTCCAGTCCTGCTCTACTGCGACAGCACTGGTACCATAGCTCAGGTGAAGGAACCAAAGCACATCAGCAGATGAAGCACATCTTGCACCACTTCCACCTGGTCTGAGAGATCGTGGATCGAGGTGACGTCGACCTTCAGAAGATCGACTGAAAGGAGAACCTAGCCGACCCCTTCACTAAAGCCCTGGCAATAAAGGAGTTCGACAACCACAAGTCGAAGATAGGTATTAGATACTGTGCCGAGTGGCTTTAGGACAAGTGGGAGTTGTTGGGAAATGTGTCCTAAAAAGCCAATCGTCAAGCTGTTGACGGTTGAGCAACCAAGTATTGTAATTGATTTGTTAATAAATAAAATATATTTGGCATTTTCATCATAAGCTTTCATCTTCTAATGAACTCCGTTGTTATGATGAAGTCCTTAGGACTATTTAAGTTCGATAAAGAGAGGATTTATCGATTAGTCCTTAAAATTGTTCATGACCAAATGATAGGCTGTTAATAAGGACGACAGTTTCTATCAAGCATAGATCGCTGTAGGCCATATGGGTTGGTTGTCCTCTTAACCAAGGAGTGTGGAGACACTGGTATGGCATACAGGTGAGATGTAAGGGTACATCATCATTGAACGTGACCAACTCCAGAGCATTCTACTGTCGAGAATGTCTCTGATGGGATATAGGTATAAGTGTCCCTTAGACTTGAGATCACCTCAGTGACTTGCAAGCAACTCACTGTGCTTTGGTACTGGACTAACTGAATTTCTAATTCAGGGACGGAAGGCTTCTGGGCACAGTCAAGTACTTGCAAAGTCAGAGTGTGATCGAGATGGGATTGACCACTCCAAGAGTTGGAGAAGAATGAGTCGCTGTATTTCAATTTAGCAAAACCTTGGCCAGGGTAATCCATCAGATGGATTTGATATTTTGAAATACAATGTGGACAACCTGATCAGAGTTGACAGTTGAGCTCTGGGGTGTCCTATGATCATTTTGGTCAAGGGGATGAATTATATGAAAACTATATCCGCATGGGTTCTAAGGATGTTGTTCTACACATTCGACCTATCCGGTCGTCGGGTATCATTGCTAGATGGTCACTTCGATTGGTATAGGAATTTATTCCTATGCTACCGGCTTAGGTTCGGACCTATGAGGTCACACACATTAGAGTTCATGATCCGATCGGATGGTTGATCAACGATTAAGAATCATTATAGGGTTAAATAATCAATACGATTGACATTTAACCCAGTGCAAGTGTTGCAGGAGGATCGATTAGCAATTCGATTGCTAATTGGCTTAATTTGATTAAGCCAATGGGCTGAGATTAAGTCTAATTAAATATGATTTAATTAGATTTGGTTTGGGCTTGATTGGATCAAGTCCAATTGGTTTATTGGATAAGCCAAGTGCAAGGAAAGACTAGTCCTAGTTCAACTAGGACTTGGGTCAATCTAATTTCTAATTTGATTAGAAAATTAAATCAGATTTAAATATAATTTAATCTGATTAAATTAGGTTCTTAACTAGGTTAAGACCTATTTTAATTAGGTTGATCTAATTTTGATTTGATTTGGTTTGGGAAACCAAATTAAAACAAGTTATGAGACAGAATCCTAGTAGGACTAGGATTCCACCTTGCGCCACATAAACCTTCTCCACGCCCTCTCTCTTATTCAACGCCAATCTCCACTTATTTTGTGCGACAAAAGCCCTCTCCCAGATCTCTCCCACGTTCACAAAAGGTCTCCTCTCTTCTTTCTTACATGGAAGGTGATTTGGATCAAATCTAAAAGGAATAAGTTTGGATTTCGAATTCTATGAGATAGAGTTTTAGAAATCCAAAACTCTTTCAATTTTGCACCGAATTTATCCAAATTTTTTTTTGGAATTTTCATGGCTTTTAGGGTTTACATTGTGCACCCTTTTCTGTTGATCCATCCACGAAAATATGAAGGAGGTGCTCAAGAGTTGGGCGTCCCTTTACTTGCCATGTTTGGATAAGCCTTGACTAGGTGTTTGACCTAGACAAGGACTCTATCATATCTCTCTATATATGATGAGTTTCTTCGTGAAATTTTAAGGAGAGATAGATATTTGAGAGGCCTTTCTGCCATCCAAAAATCAGAGAGAAATACTTTTGGGTCGTGGAGATATAAAAGATGCAAGTTTGGGTGTCTAGAGAGAAAAACGTGAAGAAGAAGAGGGTCTTCTTCTAGGGTTTTTATTTTCATATCTTTCCTCCTTCCATCTTGAGTTTCCTGAGAGCGTCTCAGATCTGAAACTCCTCCTTCTACTTTCCATCTTTGGAAGAGTCCAAATCAAGAAGAAGGAGGCACCTGATCAACCATCAAAGAAGGATCAGCGCAGTACTAGCATACTGTGCTGATTTTCTGAAGCAGGACTTCTGATCGAGATTCGTGGGCTCGTGTGGACGACTCCTAGAGGCCGGATGCGTGTGCGGCTTGCAACATCATCCTTAAGCCCGGATCAGCGAGGTTAGAGAGTCTAACTTGCAAGGTAATAGATCTGATCTATTATTTAATACATACATTAGATGTAGCTAGCATAGAAACATGTTGATATGATCAACATGTAGTTCATACTATATATATATATATTTTAATTTCTGATTTAATGCCATGTAATAATCATGTAATAGAATCTTAGATCTAGGGATTTTTTGATCTTAGAAAATAAATTTTGATTTATTTTAGTCTTCCGCTGTATGATCTTGAAAAAGTTTCAAGATCTAACCCTGAAACCCTAGATCTGGTTCCTTCATTCTGTACTCAACCAATATGATCTAAAGGTTAGATCAGATTCAGGGCATCGATGTGGTCGATGCAGTTTTCTATTTTATATCATATTTTATATGTAAATTTTTCATACTATAGATCCTTAATGAAAGTTTAGATTTGATCTAAGGTATGTTTAGAAGATTAAAGTATTTAATTTTTTATTATTCTACTATAAAATTTTAAAAATACATACTTTGAACTACCTATTTTTCTTTCATTTATCGAGTCACTTGGTTCTTTCAAAGCAACAGTGCCCCCAAACAGAGGAAGAGAAAGAGTATATGGAAAGAGTTCCATATACCAGTGCCGTGGAGAGTGTGATGTATGCTATGGTATGTTGTAAGACCGACATAGCATATGTAGTGAGCCAGGTGAGTAGATACATGGCCAATCCTGGAAAAGAGCACTAGAAGGCACTGAAGTAGGTTCTTAAGTATCTATAAGGAACCCAAAACCTTGGTCTGATTTTTGAGTAGCAGGGAGGATGTGGGAGGATGTTTGGTGATGCAGCTAATGTTTCAAATCCTCTGGAATGTTTTGTGGATGCTGACTATATAGGTGATCGGGATATGAGGAGGTCAACCACTGGGTATGTTTTCAGCATGTATGGTGTGCCGGTTTTATGGAGATCAATCCTTCAACCAATCATGGCCTTGTCTTCCATAGAGTCTGAGTATGTTGGGATCACAGAGGCAGTGAAGGAGGGTCTTTGGCTTAAAAGGTTCATCGGAGAGATGGGGGTAGAGCAGAAGACAGTGTTACTTCACAGTGATAGTCAAAGTGCCTTGCATCTAGTTCAAAATCTAGTCTATCATACTAGGACAAAGCATATAAATATGAGATATCACAAGATCAGAGTGTTGGTGGAGGAAGAAGAAGTGGGGCTAGTAAAAGTTCATAAAAAAGAGAACCAATTTGATACATGTGTGGCATGGATGGGTCTGAAGGATAAAGCTGGGTTCACAAAGGCTTAAGAGCACCAAGGTAGAGATTGTGAGCTTAGGTGTGGTACTATTAAGCCTTGAAAATATAAGAGAAAAGGCCAAGAGATCAAGGGAGTAAGCCAGCAGAAGAATCAGCCTGGATAAAATTGATGCAGCATCTTAGTTGATTCACTCTAAAATTAGGTCGACTAAGTTAAAGGTGAGTTGACTCAGTCTCAGAAGTGAGTCGACTATGTCTCAGATAGAAGCCAGATAGAAAGCAAGATTTTGAGAACCTAAGACAGGCGCATCAGTGAGTTGACTCAGTCTTGGTTTAAGTTGACCCAGTGAAAGAAGAGTACCCTATAAGCTAATCACAAGTGCATTACGATGGAACTTTTCTTTATAATTTTTTAACTCATGTAATGATATTTATTATTTGTTAATAAAATGAGGTATTGATTTATCATATTAGCTACATCTTATTATGTCTAAGATTATGATGAATTCCAAAGATTAAGGCAATAATTTTAGGAGACATGAACAGATCATGCTAGTGAGATCTAAAACCCTACAATCTTAATCTTAAATATTCTTGATCGTGAAAATATTGAGTCAGGAATCAATATTTCAGATAGACTTGCACATCCTATGTATGCTTGATGGAGAGGGTGGTAGATCTTACTAACCACTTGTATGGGACACTAATACAAGGATGTGGGTATTCATTTTAGAAATGAGTCATCTAAATTGACTCGATGAAAGAGAACATCTTATGGAAGCTTTACTTGCATGTCAAAGATGGTTCTCTAAGTGAGAGTTGTGTAAGTGATCCTTAGACCTGAGATCATCATGAAATCTTGTGCACATGAATCCATATTTTAGTTCATACTCAAGCATGGCATTAAGATATGTACGTGGTGTTCTAGATATGGTGAAGTGTGTATGAAGGTTGTGAGTAGGTCAACATGAAATCGATCATTCCTAGTAAGAGAAGCTCGTATCCTGTGTATTCTCATTCCTAGATGACTCAAAAAAAAAATTTTGGCCAAAAGTAGGAAGGAGATTAAAAAGAGTTTTTAATATTTTTTCATTGGAGTCATCATTTGTTAATTGAGAATTGATATGAATATATTTGAGTTTGACATGGTTCCATACTCATGAACATATTCAAAGTGCAGGGATGATCAAAGGATTGAATTGCACGATAACTTACCACTGAAGGGTATATTTGATATTTTCTTCAAATTTTATATCTTCTAGATAGTCATGATACATTACTAGACATCAATCTTGACTTGTAGGTTTGATCAAATTAAAGAGTTTAATTCGATCGTCAATTAGAAAGAGTTCTAATTGCTGAAATTGGGTTAGCTCGATTGGACCCAAATCGGTTAGATTAAAATCTAATCAAATTAGGTCAACTTGTACCCGAACCTACTGCTAGCTATATATGTAACCCAATGGGTTACACACATATAAAAATTGGCCAAGGATACTTTTGGAAAAGGTTGATTAGAATTTTGGATTCAATCAAGGTTTCGATAAGCATGCTATCACGTATGGAAATCCTTGCTCCTTTGGAGATCAATTTGGTCTCATGCCTTGCTGATTTGCTAGCCCAATTTGGTGGACATTTGGGTCAAGTCAAGCCACCTAGAAGTAGCCAAAAAAAGGCACTATATCTGATGATTAATGCCAAAAAATAGGAGTCCAAGATGAGAAGGACTCTTGGTGCATATATGCTGAGCGCACACACTCTTTGGTTTTGGCATGCAGAAGGACTAAGAGTCCTTCTGCTTTGGGTCTCTATTTTTTATAACTAGTAGATCAAGTTATGAACCACCTAGAACATTATTTAAAGTATAAAAAATTCATTGGATTGTGCATAAAAAAAATTCTTGGAACATTGCTGCGCGTGTGACATATTTTTTGGATGCACGAAGGGATGTGAAGACTCTTTCTGTTTAAAGAGTCTTAAGTGACTTTTTTATCTGATAATTTCTTTAATAAGGATTAATTTTAAGTGCTGATTATGTGGTAAAAATTTAAAAAATTATTGGATATTGGAAGGTTGCTTTTGATGCCCTTTTCTGGGCATGCATGTGCACGATAGTGAGAAGGCACTTGCGTGTCTCTCTGATTAAAAGTCCTTCCTAGGGTTAAACACTTATCCAAATGGGGAGACACTTTCTGATAACCTTTCCATTTGAATCATGTGTTATGTGGAAAATTTTTACACTGATCTAATGTGAGAAGAGATGCCAATTGCATCTCATTCTGGGCATGCACATATGAGAGGGATGAAATCGACGTATCACATCATGAAGAGTCCTATTTAAAGACTCTCAAATAAGTGATATGATGACTTGATATGGCTTTCCAGATGAGGCATGCCTTCTCTGTTGGTGTCCCATCTGGTGCTATAAATAGGGGATGGCAGAAGGGTTAATCATTCAATTCTTACATCCCCTATCCACTCCCTCTCTCGCTCTCTTACAACTCTAGGGTTTAGGACAAAGGCTTGTTCTTTTAAGACAAGTCTAATCCTAATAGCTCTAAGGGTTTAAGAGGTCTGGAAGAAGGTGGTCAGGTCTAGTGGGTGGTTCTGAGAGGTTCAGACTCAGCTCTGAAGGAAGGTCTGATCGATTGGTGGCTAGTCAAGTTCTAAGGGCTAGAACTCTTGAAGCAAGGTGAAGGAGGAATGTTGTCCTTGGTTCAATTTTCATATGGATCACCATTGGAGGGTGGACACTTGGATACCTTATGAGAATTAGATTATCACTATAGATATTCTTCTGATTCAAATTTATTTTAATTGTACTTTGATTGATATAGTCAAGGATTTTTGGGCATTAGGATTTTCGGGGCATCGGGTGTTTTAAATAAAATTTTAAATACCTAACCCTTCCGTAGTGCCATCAAAACCCAATAGTGGTATCAGAGACTATTTTGATCTCTATAATCAAAGGTTAAATTATTATCTTGATTATGATCACGCATGATTTTTGGTTTGGTTCAAGTCGGGTCAAGGGTTGAACCTGATTGAACATTCAAATCCTAGTATATCTTAGAGACATGTTTTAAATATAAACTACATGATGTATGTATAAAATTTTTTTAGTAGCTTGGTACTCTAATTGGGATTCATCACCAAACTATCCAGTCATAAGAGCAAGAAGGGTTTAGAGATCCTCTCTTCCTTTTCCATAGGGTACTTTTATGGTTGTAGGGTGCCATTGTGATGTCTTAAGAAGAAGAATCACGAAAAGAGTATTTTGTATTCATGTATTTTATTAAAATTTCAGACATATGTGATATACTTGAGATGCTTAATTATAATCATGTTATATGATTATATTTTTATATCTTAGAGATATGACTAGATGCTATGATTAGTTGTTATGATTTTTAAGGTACAACTATATTAGTGCATCATTGTGATTGATTGATTTAGGATGTTCTTGAGACTATTAAAGCTCTTATAAAAATCATATTAAGTCATAGTATTGTGAACCAGTAGCTGACTTATATTCTTAAATCGATTAATCAATTGATGTCTAAAGAGTATTTCAAGTATGGTGATTATTTAATTAGTTTCGTTGCTGGTCTGGCCAATTTTATTGGTGTCTAAGAAAAGCAACGAGAAAATCCCCACCAATCTTAATACTTTTCTGACCATCTAGATTAGTTCAAATCTTGAATGATGGTAGCTCAGAATTTTGAACATTACCTTTATCTTCCTTCATGCTTAGTCAATATCCTATCAAAAACCATAGTAGGTTTGTTATGATATCCATAAGGCTTGCTATGAAGATTGATGTAGATTTATCTTGGTGCATATTAGATGCTTTACGGTATATTTTGGATATGTTGCTTTGTTGTGATATCTACAAGGGCAGAATTTTTCAGATATGGCTATATGAAAATGAAGGGTCTGACTTAACTAAAAATGCTATAGTTTGTTGTGATATCCTCAAGGCTATGAGTATTTTTAGAGGTAAGAATTATGTTGACAGTTGTATGAGATGCAATTGGATAGGCTTTCCTACATTTGAACTCATTGAGGTTTGTTGTAATATCCATAAGGCTGTTGGAAAATGTATCCTAAAGCCAATCATCTAAATGATAAATGATTGAAATTAGTATATGAATTATCTAATAATAATAATTATTTGGCAAGTTCATCATAAAAGTTCTATCTTTCTTAAATGAACTCCTAAATTATGATGAAGTCCTTAGAACCATAATCAATCAATAAAGGAAGATTTATCGGATGGTTCTTAAACTGTTCATGATCAAATGATAAGTTATTAACAAGGATGATAACTTATCAAGTGTAGGTCGCTGTATGCCATATGTATTGGTTGTCCTCGTAACCAAGTGGTGTGGAGACACTGGTATGACATCCAGATGAGATGTAGGAGTATATCTGCATTGAACGTGATCAATATAATACTCTACTGTCAAGAGTAGTTAGCTAAGACCAATGGGTATAAGTGTCCCTCTAACCTGAGATCACCACGGTCACTTGCAAGCAACTCACTGGCTTTGGTGCTGGATTGTCTATATTTTTAATATAGGTTTGAAAGATTTTTGGGTACAATCAAGTACTTATGAAGTTGGTGTGTGAGTCAAGATGGGATTGACCACTCCTAATTAACTTCAGGAAGAGAATGTCTCGCTGTGTTTCAAATTAGCAAAACCTAGGCCTGGATAATCTTCGTGAGGAGTCACGGGATTTGTAAAATTTTGAGACACAATAGAGATGACTTGTATGAGTGATTGACAGCATACTCGAAGTCGTCTTGAGCATTATTGGTCAAAAAGATGAATTATACGGTAACCATAGGTCAGGGTTCTTAGAATGTTACTTTGCATACATTCGATCTATCTGAATGTCGGGAACCATTGCTAGATGGTTACTTCGATTGGTACAAGAATTGGTTTCTATGCTACCAGCTTCGGTTCAAACCTATAGGGTCACATACTGTTGTTCCCTAGATTGATTTTGATGATTACAAAGCAGTTAAAGGGGTACTAATATTTCTCACTTGAAAAAGCCTTTTTTTGCTCCTCAAGGGCAAAATGGTAATTTTACCAAAACTCTGATTTGATGATATCAAATGATAGAATAAAAGATTTGTGATCCAATGGTGAAAATTTTATTAATTTTGGACTTGTATGTTGAAAGATATGCATGATTGAAACTCATGAGTCGACCCATGAGTCGACTCATGGCATATGAGTTGACTGGCACGCTGAATTTCCTGGCCGGCACAGACTTGGCAAATCCTGTGAGTCGACCCATGAGTCGACCTCCAAGGCATGAGTCGACTCATGAGTCGACCTCTGTGGGTCTTGTTGCCAATTTTACAGAACAATGAATCCTGTTCTCTTCTGTGACGTTTTTCCACAGAGGTCGACCCATGAGTCGACCCCCAAGCGTGAGTCGACTCATGAGTCGACCCCTGTGATGGGATTTTTCTATAACGGCTAGTTTTTAACCCGTTTTAAGTACTTTTAATGCTCATTTAATGCGATCTAACGGCTCTTTTTCAGCCTAGAATGTTTCCCTCTATTTCTTAAAGCTATAAAAGGAACAAAAAGGTGAAAAACAAAGAAGGGGAAAGAAAGAGATTTAAAAAAGCATTCAAGAGAGCATTGAAGTGCATTCAAAAGAGAAAATTTGAAAAAGAGTTTCTCAAGCCAACTTTTCAGCCCTAATCAAGAGCTCATTCAAAGCCTTCAAGAATCCTTCAATCCAAGCTCACCAACTCCTCAAGCGCTCAATCAAGTCTCCATCCACCTTGAGGAAATCCAAAAAAAAAAGGGACTTCTTCTTTTAAGTAAAGTGTATTTAAAGTTATATTCGCTCATTGAAGGAGCTTTTCTTTGTGCTTAAGTGTGCTATAAATTGTTATACTCAGTTTGAGTGTTTGGTTTTGTTTTGGAAGGGTTTCAAAACAAGGGAAGGTTGATCCGAACCTTAAATCGGAGTGTATAGGGTTGGCTTGTACCCGGGAAATAAGTGAACTAGCTTGGGATAGCTAGAGTCGGAGTTTCCGACGTTTGTATTCGGGTTGAATACAAGATTAGTGGATTGGAATTCCCAAGTAGGAGCTTGGAGAGTGGATGTAGGTGCAAGGTTAGCACCGAACCACTATAAATCCTTTTGTTTGGTGTGTGTCTAATTGCTCTTCTGTATCCCTCCATTATTTTCTTGCATTATTGCTCTTGCTTTTAGCCTTGAATTAATTCTACTCACTCTATCTATTTAGCTTTATCAAATATTTCTCATAAGTCATTAGTTAAGCTTAAAATTTTTAGAAACCCAATTCACCCCCCCTCTTGGGTTGCATAGCTGGGCAACACATACATAAGAGATTGTAACCTAATCAGATGGTTAATCGATGATTGAGAATCGTTCAAAGGTTGAACAATCAATGTGATTGATGTTTGACCTAATGCAAGTGTTGCAGGAGGATCATTAGCAATTGGATTACTAATTGGCTCAATCTGATTGAGCAATTGGGCTGAGATCAAGTCTAATTAAATATGATTTAATTAGAATTAGTTTAAATTTAATTAGATTAAGTCTAATTACTTTATTGGATAAGCCAGTTGTAAGGAAGAACAAGTCCCTATTTGACTAGGACTTGTATGCACCTAATTCCTAATTAAGTTAAAATTTAAATTAAATATAATTTAATCTAATTTAATTAGACTCCTAGTTAGACTAGTATCACCATTAATTAGGTTATAATTAATTTAAATTAGGTTCAAAGTATTTGACCTAATCTAAATAAGAATCCTAGTTAGACTAGGATTCCATCTTCTCTTGCGCCATCTAAGAAAATTAAAGCCCATGCCCACTAATTAATTTCAGATAATTTTTCTATGACTTCCACATCTAAGAGAAGTAATCTCATACCACTTATTTTAGAGATTTAAATCAGATTTGATCTGATTCAATATGAAAATTAATTTGGTTCATTGTGGAAAGTGGTTTAGCCTATTTTTCTTTTTGAAAGAGTCCCTCTTCACAAGGACTCTTCCCTCCCTCTCTTGTGCCAACTTCCCCCATGTTTATCTTCTTTTTTGTTGCCCTTTTTATGGTTATTTTCATGCTATCCATGAAATAAATGAGATAGGGGGCGTCCAAGAGTTGGATGCCCCAAGGACTCCTTGTTAGACTAGGTCTTATGACCTAGTCTGCCATATAAAAGGAGGCCGCCCTATATGCCATGATATAAGAGTCAAAAATTTATAAAAAATTGAGATAAATACTAGAGGAGAATGAGGAAGATCTGGGAGGTTTGAGGCACCAAAATCCATGGAGGAGAGTCCTCTAACAAGAGATCAAAAGTTGATGTCTTGTAGAGAAGAAAGGTAAGAGAGAAGATTGTCTTCTCTTATTGGTTTTCTTTCTTATTTTTTTTTCTATTTGTTTTTATATTTTTATGTGATAAAAATATGAGAAAGAAAGAAGGATTACATGGATGGTTTGAGGTGCCAAAATCTTTGAAGAAAATTCTTCAATCAAGAGATCAAAGGTTGATGTCCTGTAGAGAGAAAGGTAAGAGAGAAGATTGTCTTCTCTTATTATTTTTCCTTTCATATTAATATCTCTTTATTTTATGTTTTTTTTTTATGATAAAAAATCTGAAAGAGAAATAGGGATGGTGTGGTGAATTCATGCTCCAAAGAGTTAGAGCATGGTGATCTTATTTTGGACATGATATGATCATGTTCTAATTGAAGAAGAAGAAGAAAAGAAGGTCTTTTCTTAAGGTTTCTTTTAGAACCCTTCTTCTCTATAAATCATAAAATTTTTCTATGAAAAAAAATAGATATCATAAGATCTATAGAAAAAAAAATATCAAGAGAAGAAGGTCTTCTCATGTCCTAGCATAGAGATATTTTTAGGATATCGATTGTTGATGTACTGAAGGAGAAGATCTGTCTTCTCTTAGGATATTTTTCTATTAAATATTAATTTTGATTTTAGGAAAGTCAAAAGGATTGACTTCTCCCTTATTCCTCCTCATATTCTTCATCTCTTGGATTGTCCAAGAGATCCAAAGAATATTTTTTATATTAACCATCTGGAGGGATCTGCAAGAAGCTAGCACTTCGAGTAGATCTTCGTTCGACGAACCTCTGATTTTGTTGCAGCCTCATGTGAATCACTTGTAGAGACTGAACACATGTGTGGCTCCAAAAATAACAAAGAAAATCAGTTATAGAGTTCTCAACCCACATGAAGGTAAGAGATCTGATCTCTTCTTTTATCTAGATATAATCTAGGTTTTAGATCTAAAAATATTTTAGATCTAGGGTATTGATTTGATCAATACCAAATCTTTTATTTTTTGATTTATAAATATAATATGACATGTTATAAGTCCTAATTATAGGGTTTAGTAATTTGATTACATACATTTGTAGATTAAATTATTTAATTTACATGTTCCGCTGCGTTATATTTCAAAAAAGTTTTGAAATTCATGCATGAAATCCTGCACCTTTTCCAATAGTGGTATCAGAGCATCTAGATTCTTTTATAATATATTCATAATTATATTAAAATAAATCTAAAAAATAAAATAATGATCGCACGGACTGTAGGTTGTCCTGCTATAAGGTTTACCCCTTACAGTGCAAAGGTTGTCCTGGTACGTTGCGATCTAGAAAATTTAAGAGTTTAAATAAATCTTATCATGAATATTTTAGATTAAGTCTATTTCATTTCATAAATTTTTATGTAATGTACATAGATTAAAATCAGCCTAGAACAGGATCTTTCAAAGGTTCTATTTGCTAATCGGGCCGGCTCGACCAGCAAGCCAACTTGACCAGTATGCTAGCTCGATTGAAAAGTTGACTGAATTATATTTCTAACTAATTTTAATTGTTAGTGTTTGTTAGTGAAATAAACTGATCTATTTTTGAAATGAGTCGACCTATTTAGTGAAACAACACTAGATTGTATTAAACCTTTCAAAAGTTAAAAATATTTTTCAAAATGCTGAACCCCAACCCTCAGCTATGAACTTAATTAAAAGAATTAAGTGATTGTTTAGGATCTAGGTTTGTGATTTAAAGATCCTAAGATAATTTCATAAAACATGGGTTAAAGGGTAATGGGTTTGCTTTTATTAGATCATTAACTGGGTTAGACCTAGGGTTAGATTAAATATGGACTAAGTTAAGAAACTGATCAAATCTAATTAAAAGTTAATTAGGATTAGGTCATTTCTATAGATCACTTCAATAGTTGTAGTTGATCAAAGTCCATATATCTAACAAATGGATACTGATCGTGGCTTAGCGACGAGCCCAAGTTTTTAGGTAGATCAAATCAAAACTGATAAACCAGTTGGTGTCTAAGATAAACTTGATCAGTGGTTTTTAATTGGGAGCATGCTTATCTGGCCATTTCTTATGGTGTCTAAGGCAAGCATTGGCAGACCCTCCCATCGATCATATTTACCTGGCCAATGTGGTTAATTAGGCCTTAATTAAGTTGCTCATTGATTCATGCTAACCCATGTCACATAGGAAATCAGAGAGTCTAATTTTATTTAGTGAGACTGATCTAGGTGCCCATGGATCAAATTTGATCCTTTTCCTTGTTAATGACTTGAGAAGTTAGTGGGAGGACTTGACTTGATGAAGTCAGTGGGAGCGAATTGGTCCATGTCTTTTCTATCCTTAAATCACTTATAATTTTAAATCCTTTAAAATTATTATGTCATTAAAATGATAAAGTTATGGAGATAACTGAGTCATAGCCTCCCATTAAGGTGTTTGATAATGAGTCCATTAACTCAATAATCATTGCAGACCCAAAGGCCTGGTGCTTGTTGACTAATGGAATTATCACTTATCATATGATAACTTGGATGTGTCTCTCTAATGGTGGTTAGGTTAGCCAACCAAAGTTGGACTTAATCATTTATTAGTTAGATGCACCAAGTATGGTCATGTTAATGGTTGGACCTAATCGGATCCTTACAGTGGAGGCCAAAGCCTACTGATTAGGTTTCTGAGGTAAAATTAAATTACTAGAAGTTGTTTGAAGAAATAATTGGTTAATGAACCTACCTATAGATGCACATGGGTTGGCCGACCAAAGTCGGATTTGTGTGTAGTCTATGTGGATTCTAGTACCTACTAGAAAATTAAAGTAATTTTTTAAACTGGAGGTAGAGGCTACCAATTTGAATAAAATAATGAAAGAATCTTGAGACTAAAGTCCAAGTCTCTAGGCTTAAAATAATTCATATACATTAGGTCATTGTTCTCTTTTCTCAAAATAAGGCTAAACCTTAATTGCTCCAATCGCTGTTAGACAGCGATGACTTATGGGATCCAACTTCGTTAATTAGTATCAAAAGTTGAATTTAATTTAGCAGTACGAATGGGTTCGTATTGAGGCTTCTTAGTCCAGTCAAAATAATTAGTCCAAAATTGATTCAAATCATGCAAAAGCATAGGGTCATAGGAAGAAGAATTGTCTTGCTTCCCTTGACCATAATAGGCTGAACAAGAGAAAGGAGTAAGGGTTGCTCATCAAGGATATTATATGATAATACCTTAAAGTTTTTCTATGTAATTCCACTACCTAGGTATTAAGTACCGATGGTTTTATGCAATTTATTGCTTGGACTACAAGTAAGTGAAATATTTGAAAATGGTGAAAAATTCTTGAATGTTAGGGATGGAAGTCTTATTCCAATCCTAACTTTAGGAATTATAGAGCTTATTTTCAAATATTATCATTTAAAGTAATTATTACTATTGTCCACTGTTTATAATCTTTGTTGGCCTTTTGGCTAAAGATGATCATCATTCATAAAGGAAGATTATTGTGGTATTATTATGAATAATGTTACAATAATATATGGACAACAAGGAAATGATATTTATACAGCCTATTAAGTGTAATGTACACACCCAAGTTAGATAATATCATGAATGTCTTTGGCATTATAGGCTTAGTGATCTTGACAAGAACAGGATAAACAGGTTAGCTTGAGAGAAAAACCTCGACATCAATGATTGTGAATCATTGATAGCCTGTGAGTCTTATCTTCTTGGAAAGATGACAAATTCACCTTTTAATGAAAAAGGTGAAGGAGCTGATAAAGTTCTAAGTCTCATACATAGTGATGTATGTAGACTTGTGAACTTAAGTGCCAGAGGAAGATATTAATATTTCATTACAGATGATCTATCTGGGCAGGGTGCGTCTGGCCAAATCATTTGAAATGTTCAAATGATTCAAATGATGAAAAAGATGACATATCTAGGAGAGAATTGGATTCTCTCTCAGTGGATTCTTTTTCAGAACATAGTGTATCTGAAAGGAGAAGTTGAACTTTGTTTGACATGATTCAATCCACGATAGGGTTGACTAATCTGTCTATTTCAGGATTGTACTCTTGTGTGATTACTTGTTTTACTCTGAAAATATACTGAATAAGTCTGTTGTGCAGATTCTATATGAGATATGGATCGGACATAAACCTAGACTCTCCCACCTTTGGGTTTGGAGTTGTTCAGCCTATGGCAAAGGTTTGCATACAGATAAACTTGGTTTATGGTCCAATAGGTGTTTAAGGGTTACTAATTCTATCATGCTGAAGAACATAAGATGCTCATCAGCAGTAGGGCATTCTTTTTGAAAAGGAGTTTCTTAGAGAAGGAACTGATGCCTATCAAGTTGAACTTGAAAGTTTGACTGGTAGAAATGAACCAACATAATCTAGTAAACCTACAGAACCGAATTTGATTAGATCAAACTCGAAGCCCATTAAAGTAAACACAATGTAGTGGTCTAATTATGAGAAGTAGCTTGGAGTCATTAAATCCAAATTGAAATCCATGGAAATCAATAGTGTATGGACACTAGATGATTCACCTGAAGGAATAAAACTTATTGGGTGTGAATGGATTTTTCAAAAGGATCAGAGTAGCACAGACGGGAAGGTGGAGACCTATAAATCTCGTTTCGCTATTATCCCAGAGTTAGAACATACATTTTGAACATATGTCTTTGTTATGAATAAAGAGGAACCCTGCATTTACAAGTGGGCAAAATATTCTATAATGTTATTCCTTGTGTTGTTTGTGAATGAAATTCTCTTAATCAAGATTGGCATTCTAGCATTGCAAGGAATAAAGGTTTGGGTGTCATCTAAGTTCTCCAGGTTCAAGACCAGATATGGTATGCTCACTAATGGTAGTGAGCAGATACCAGTCTGATCTAAGTAAAAATCACTGGAAGATTGTATAGACAATCCTTAAGTATTTGAAAAATACTAAGATCCAGTGACTCAAATATGAAAATACTGACTTTAAACATATGGATGTTTCGATTTTAGTCAGATCAAGATAACAACAAGAAAGTATCGGATCATACCCTAATTGTAGGAGCAATCTACTGGAAAGGTTCCAAGCAAGATACTTTAGTCTACCCAGTTAGTGATGTAGAGTACATCGTAGCATATGATGCTACCATGTAAGCTGTATAATTGCTGAGCTTCATTAATAGGTTTGGAGTGGCACCCTCCACCGATGGTCCAGTCCTATCGTAGCACTGGAGCCATAAATCTGGCTAAAGAATCAAAGGACCAGCATACTCTGTATTACTATCACTTTTGATTTTAGATCAGGATGGTATCGATCTTTGGAAGATCGATGAAAAAGGAGAACTTGACCGACCCATTTGCTGAGGCCTCGAAACTAAAAAGTTCTACGAACTCAAGTAGAAGATAGGATATTTGATATCATTCTGATTGGCTTTAGTACAAGTGGGAGTTATGAAAAAATATGTCCTAAAGCCAATCATCTAAGTGGTAAATGATTGAAATTAGTATATGAATTATCTAATAATAATAGTTATTTGGCAAGTTCATCATAAAAGTTCTATCTTCCTTAAATAAACTCCTAAATTATGATGAAGTCCTTAGAACCACAATCAATTGATAAAGGAGGATTTATCGGATGGTTCTTAAACTATTCATGATCAAATGATAAGTTATTAACAAGGACGATAACTTATCAAGTGTAGGTCGTTGTATGCCATATGCGTTGGTTGTCCTCGTAACCAAGTGGTGTGGAGATACTGGTATGGCATCCAGATGAAATGTAGGAGTACATCTGCATTGAACGTGACTAATATAATACTCTACTATCAAGAGTAGTTAGCTAAGATCAATGGGTATAAGTGTCCCTCCGACCTGAGATCATCACGGTGACTTGCAAGCAACTCACTGTGCTTTGCTGCCGGACTGTCTATATTTTTAATATAGGTTCAAAAGATTTTTAGGTATAGTCAAGTACTTATAAATTTGGTGTATGAGTCAAGATGGAATTGACCACTCTTGATTAACTTCAGGAAGAGAATCTCTCGTTGTGTTTCAATTTAGCAAAACCTAGGCCTGGATAATCCTCATGAGGAGTCACGGGATTTGCAAAATTTTAAGACACAATAGAGATGACTTGTATGAGTGATTGATAGCATACTTAAAGTTGTCTTGAGCATTATTGATCAAAAGGATGAATTATACGGTAACTATGGGTCAGAATTCTTAGAATGTTGCTTTGCATACATTTGACCTATTTGGACATCGAGAACCATTGCTAGATGGTTACTTCGACTGGTACAGGAATTGATTTCTGTGCTACCAGCTTAGGTTTGAATCTATAAGGTCACACACATAAGAGATTGTAACCTAATCAGATGGTTAATTGATGATTGAGAATCGTTCAAAGGTTAAACAATCAATATGATTGATGTTTGACCTAATGCAAGTGTTGCAGGAGAATTATTAGCAATTGGATTGCTAATTGGCTCAATTTGATTGAAAAATTAGGCTGAGATTAAGTCTAATTGAATATAATTTAATTATAATTAGTTTAGATTTAATTGGATTAAGTCTAATTGATTTATTGGATAAGCCAGTTGCAAGGGAGAGCAAGTCCCTGTTTGACTAGGACTTGTATGCACCTAATTCCTGATTAAGTTAGGATTTAAATTAAATATAATTTAATCTAATTTAATTAGACTCCTAGTTGGACTAGGATCACCATTAATTAGGTTATAATTAATTTAAATTAGGTTCAAAATATTTGACCTAATCTAAATAAAAATCCTAGTTAGATTAGGATTCCATCTTCTCTTACGCCACCTAAGAAAATCAAAACCCACGCCCACTAATTAATTCTAGATAATTTTTAAATAATTTTTACATCTAAGGAAAGTAATCTCACACCACTTATTTTAGAGATTTGAATCAGATTTGATCTGGTTCAATATGAAAATTAATTTGGTTCATTGTGGAAAGTGGTTTAGCCTATTTCTCTTTTTGAAAGAGTCCCTCTTCACAAGGACTCTTCCCTCCCTCTCTTACGCCAACTTTCCTCATGTTTATCCTCTTTTTTATTGCCCCTTTTATGGTTATTTTCATTCTATCCATGAAATAAATGAGATAGGGGGCATCCAAGAGTTGGATGCCCCAAGGTCTCCTTGTTAGACTAGGTCTTATGACCTAGTCTGCCATATAAAAGGAAGCCACCCCATATGCCATGATATAAGAGTCAAAAATTCATGAAAAATTGAGAAAAATACTAGAGGAGAATGAGGAAGACTTGAGAGGTTTGAGACACCAAAATTCATGGAGGAGAGTTCTCTAACAAGAGATCAAAATTTGATGTCTTGTAGAGAAGAAAGGTAAGAGAGAAGATTGTCTTCTCTTATTGATTTTATTTTATTTTTTTTTCTCTTTGTTTTTGTATTTTTATATGATAAAAATATGAGAAAGAAAGAAGGATTACATGGGTAGTTTGAGGTTTCAAAATTCTTGGAGAAAATTCTTCAATCAAGAGATCAAAGGTTGATGTCTTATAGAGAAAAAGATAAGAGAGAAGATTGTCTTCTCTTATTATTTTTCCTTTCATATTAATATCTCTTTATTTTATTTTTTTTATGATAAAAAATCTGAAAGAGAAAGAGGAATGGCGTGGTGAATTCATGCTCTAAAGAGTTGGGAGCATGGTGATCTTATTTTGGACATGATATTATCATGTTCTGATGGAAAAAGAAGAAGAAAAGAAGGTCTTTTCCTAAGGTTTCTTTTAGAACCTTTCTTCAACATAAATCATGAGATTTTTCTATAAGAAAAATCAGATATCATAAGATCTAGAAAAAAAAATATATCAAGAGAAGAAGGTCTTCTCATGTCCTAGCATAGAGATGTTTTCAAGATATCAATTGTTGATGTACTGAAGGAGAAGATCTATCTTCTCTTAGGATCTTTTTCTATTAAATATTAATTTTGATTTTAGGGAGGTCAAAAGATTTGATTTTTCCCTTATTCTTCCTCATATTCTTCATATCTTGGAATATCCAAGAGATTTAAAGAATATTTTTTAGATTAACCATCCAAAGGGATCTGCAAGAAGCTAGCACTTCGAGTGGATCTTCGTTCGATGAACCTCTGATTTTGTTGCAGCCTCGGTGGATCACCTGTAGAGGTCAGACACATGTGCGGCTCCAAAGACAACAAAAAAAATCAACCGTAGAGTTCTCAACCCGCATGAAGGTAAGAGATTTGATCTCTTCTTTTATTTAGATATGATCTAGGTTTAGATCTAGGATATTGATTTGATCAATATCAAATCTTTTATTTTCTGATTTATAAATACAATATGACATGTTATAGATCTTAATTGTAGGATTTAGTAATTTGATTACATGTATTTATAGATTAAATTATTTAATTTACATGTTCCGCTACATTATATTTTAAAAAAATTTTGAAATTCATGCATGGAACCCTACACCTTTTCCAACAAAGGCTTCATTGAGAGATTAGAATCTCAATCAGATTAAGAAACTAGATTAGGTTTTTTTGTTTGTTGAAAATTATGTCCCAAAGCCGATCGTCAATTTGTTGATGATTGAGCTTATTATTATAATTATACATGAATTATTGAATTAATAAATATTATTTAGTTTTTTCATCACGGTGTGTATCTTATTTTGAACTTCTGTTATGTGATGAATTCCTTAGGACTATTTGATTCGATATAGGAGGATATATCATTTAGTCCTTAAACTTTAAATTCATAACTAAATGATATACTATTATTAGGATAATAGCTATATCAAGTATAGATCGTTGTGTGCCATGTATGTTGGTTGTCCTCTTAATCAAAAGAGTATGGAGACATTGGTATGGCATGTAAGTGAGATGTAGAAGTACATCTCACTGAACGTGATGAATTGCTGAGCACTTTGCTGTCAAGAGTAGCTCGCATAGGATATGGATATAGGTGTCTCTTCGACCTGAGATCATCATGATGACTTTCAAGTGACTCACTATGCTTTGGCATCGAACTACTTGAATTTTTAATTCAGTGATGAAAGATTTTTGGACACAGTCAAGTACTTGTGAAGTCGGTATGTGAGTCAAGATAGAATTGACCCCTTCGAATAAGTAGGAGTTAATGTATTAGTGTGTTTTAATTCAGTAAAATCTTGGCTGGGATAATCCATGTGATAGATTTTAAAAATTAAAATATAATGTAGATGACTATATTAGGGTTGACAGTTAAACCCTATGTCACCTTGAGCATTTTGGTCAAAGAGATGAATTATATGGTAACCATATGCCAATAGATTTTTGAATGATGCTTTGCAATCTTTCGACCTATCCAGACATCGGGTATCATTGCTAGATGGTCACTTTGATTGGTATAGAAAGATTATTTTTATACTACTGACTTAGGTTCAAACTTATGGGGTCACACTCAAAAGAAGTTTCTGACTGATCATATAGCTGATCAACGATTAAGAATCATTCTAGGGTAAAATAGTCAATTCGATTAATGATTAACCCTATGTAAAAATTGTAATAAAATAATTTGCTAATTATTGATGAATTATAGAAAAATTTATTAGTAATTAGATTACTACTTAACTAAATTTGATTGAGCATTGAGTTTTGGATCAAATCTAATTGAATTGGATTCAATTTGGTTTGACCTGATTAGGTTATGAGATAATCTAATCGCTAAGGATGTTCGATTCCTGATATGATCAAGACTTGAGCTCGATTAATTTTTAATTTAATTAAAATTTAATTAAAGCTATTTATTATCTAATTAAATTAAATTTAATAGTCCAATTGGATTTAACCTAATTTGGTTGGATTAAGAATCTAATTAGATGAAAAAATAATTCAAATTCGAATCCCTTGCACCTCCTTTCTCTGTGCCCTCTTCTTCTTCATGTGAGAAATATTTTTATATAATTTTTCTCATATCCAAAAGCCTTTTTCATATTTTTATCTAATTTTTTTTGAATTAAAAATTGATTGATTTAAATTTGAGTTCAAATAGGTTTGAATTTGAATGAAAACCTAGAGTCCAAATTGAGTTGGACTCTCCTCTTCATGCCACCACCTTTCTCCATGCATAAAGTATTTTTGCATGAGCTTTTTGCACCATTCTGATGTTGGTCAATTTTTTTTTGAGTTCATAAGATTAGGATAAAGTTTAGTTCAAAATTTAATTCAAATTTGATATGAATTGGTGATAAGGATCAACTAACATTTGAATTTGAATCGAAACTACCTCTTTCTTATCCTTATCTTTCATGGGATGTCAACTTTAAAAGGGGATCAGTTTTGTATGAGATTAAGAGTGAACTTTGGCATAAGAAACTTGAGAGTGGAGATGTGAAAAGTTGAGAGTGGGTTGGATTTTCGTACATGAGAAACAGAGGAAGTGTTCTTCCTCTTGGGCGTGAGCTATGGGTTCTAGGGTTTCAACTCTAGGTTTTGTGAGAAGAAAATATAAGAGTGAGTCTTATCCAATCTTTCACACTATCACCTTCTAGTAAAGTTTCATCTTATAATCTAGAGATGTCTAGGAGATCCAAAGAAAGGAGCTTGGATCAGCCATCCAGAGCCTTCGACGTGAGCTAGCACTCCCATGAAGGAAGACTGATTAGGACTTCGAGTGGACGATCTGTAGAGGTTGGATGATCTATCCAGTTGCTCGATATCAGTGAGAACTTCATACCATATCTACCAATAATGGAGATCATCAACCCATAAAAAGGTGATGAGTTCTGAACTCAACCAATATGATCTTAAGGTTAGATCAGATTCAGGGCATCGATGTGATCGATGTAGTTTTCTGTTTTATATCATATTTTGTATGTAAATTTTTTTATGTCATAGATTCTTAATGATAGTTTATATCTAATCTAAAGTATATTTAGAAGATTAAAGTATTTAATCTTTTATTATTTCACTATAAAATTTTAAAAATACATGCTTTGAGCTACCCATTTTTTCTTTAGATGGTACCAGACCAAGATTTCTTATGACATAAATTTTTTGCATATAATTTGATTTTAATTATTTAGATTAGATCTAAATAATTAATTTTAAATCAGAGTAGTATAGTAATATGATTGGATAGATCCTCATAGTCATCTGGTCATAGGAGAAATCAGGATTTCACAATCCTATTTATCAATTCGATGGGATCTCCTATGGCGTGTAAGGGTGCTGTCCGGTCTTTTCCATGATGATGAATAATAAAAAAAATTTTAAAATTTTATTTTAGATCTGAAATAATATATATTAGAACTAAAATTAGAGTCTTGATTATTAGATGATTGATTGTAAAAATATTTTATAAAATTAAAAATTATTTTCAAACACCGAACCCAAACCCATGTCAGCCCAAAACTTAATTGAGAATTAAGCGATCTAGATTTAAGAATTAAAGATCTAAGGTATTAATTTTATAATTCATGGGTTAATGGGTTAGCTCGAGTTCAGTTCATTTAACTAGGTTAGACCTAGGTTTAGAAATCATTGATAATAGATCATGTTAGTAATTGATCAAATCTAATTAAAAGTTAATTTTGATGGGTCAATTTCTTCTCTTGATCAATTTCAATAGTTATAGTTGGTCAAGTCCATATCTTTGATTAGACCAATATGGACTTTGATCATAGCTCTGTAGTCGAATCCAAGTTTATAAGTTGATCAAATTAAAAATGACTAACTAGTTGGTGTCCAAGGTAAGTATGGAAGCTTTGATCGGTGGTCATTAATTGGGAGCTACTTACATAGATTGAGTGTATGTCGAGTTAATGGCATATCCCTCCCACCGATCTCACTTACTTGGCCAATATGATAAATCATATTTTGGTTAGATCACTTAATGATTCAAGTTGACCCATGCTAATTAGGAAATCTGTATGACTGATTTAGGTACCCCTAGTTCAACTTGTCTTGAGTCTTCTTCATGACTTGGTAAAGTCAGTGGAAGGATTTATGACTGGTTGGCCGAACCAACTTTTGTCTAATCTTCTTTAATCTGACTTGATGAAGTCAGTGAGAGGATTAAGATTAACTGGTCAAGTCTTTTCTCTTCTCTCATTTTAACTAATTAAATCTTCTAAAATTGTTAGGTTTCTAAAAATAAAATAGTTTTGGTGATAACTAGATCATAGCCTCCCATTAAGTTGGGTGATAATGAGTCTAACAGTTTAGATGATTATTGGAGGTGCCACATGCCTGGTGTTCATCTGGTTGTCAGAATTATCATTCATAATATGTTGATTTAGTTGTATCTTTCTGATGATGGTTAGGTTGGTCGAGCCACACTTGGATCTGATCACTCATTTGTTAGATGTACTAAATTTTAAAATATTAATGGTTAGACCTAACCAGAATTTTCAGTGGAGGTGCCATACGCCTGCTAAAGAGGTGTCTGGGATAAAATTGAATACTAAAAATTGTTTGGTGAAATAATTAGTTAAGAACCTGCCCATGGGTGCATAAGGGTTGGTCGAGCCACACTCGGGCCCATGTGCAGTCCATGTGGATTCTAGTACCCACTAAGAAATTAGTGTAATTCTTTGAATTGAAGGTAGAGGCTATCAATTCGAAAAAAATAGTGAAAGAACCTTCAGACTAAAATTCATATCTTTAAGCTTAATTAATTCATATACTAATTAGGTTCTTATTTTTTTTTTGCAGTTATGACCACCACCTTGTCACTTTGATCACTATTAGATAGTGATAAACTGATGGAACCAAATTTCAATAGTTGGTATCGAAAGCTCAAAATTATCCTGGAGCATGAATGGATCTTGTATGTGTTGACAGATCCGGCATTTGAGGAGCCAGCTTCGAACGCACATAGCATGGTCAAAGATACTTATCAAAAGTGGCTCAATAACTAACTATAGTTCATTGTATTATGCTGGCGACAATGAATGATGAATTCAGCTATCCTTTCGAGAATACTCCGCCACAGGATATGTTACAAATGTTGAACGAGTCCTTTGGCACACTCGACGATGTTGAGAGGCACAAGACTAGTTGTGCCATTTTCAACACTCAAATGAGGGAAGGAGCATCAGTCACTGATCGTGTATTGTATATGATCGAGATGATTGTGTACCTAAGCTGAAGGAAAAACTGGCTTTTTCCTTGTAGGATCTTCCAGATCTAATGAGATCTGGGGTGGAATATTTCAAAAAATTATCTTATAATATTTCAGATCTAAGACCTATTAGATATAATTCCTATTATCTAATATTAAATCTAAAATTAAATCTAAAAATATGAGGAATAAAGAAATACATCTAGGGTAACTAGATTACCCTGTAGATGATCGCAGCAATGCCCGAGGTTCTAAAATAGCCACGCAGTCGCTTGACCTCTACCAATATCTACTCAAGTAGGATCTAGATCATCTTCTCCTCACAAATCTTTGCTCCAAAAATCAGATCTAGATCTGATCTGAAAGATCTTCAAAAGATCTTCTGAAGCTGGAGCAGCAGCTTCTCGATAAATCTCTGCAGCCTTCTAATCAGGAAGCCACCACGCCTTGGACAAGCACCAGATGGATGCCCAACCTCTTGGACATGAAGAGGGGAGGGAAAGAAGCAGAGGGGGTATAAATAAGTGGAGAGAATTCAGGCTTTTGTTGGTTATTGCATTGAGTCTCTCAACCCTAGGCGCAGACAGGGTTTAAATAAACCCGGCTGCACCATGCAGTGCCACATCATTCGACCAATCAGAAAATTCTAATTAATTTTGAAAAAATTTTGATTGGTAGAGTGATGTCATCTGATCATATCAAATAATAATCCCCATAATTCCTCCTACTGTTGGCACCAACACTGGATAAGCACAGTGAGATTTGCGCCCCACAGTCCAAGTTGATCAAGGGATCAGAGTCCTCATCTCATGGGACTCTATCCTTATCCACTTGGGGTGCATGCCATATCTGATTATGGCATCCACATTGAGGGCTAATTTAGTAGGTGGACACTCCACTAAAAACTCTTCAATGACCTCTTGCCAAGTTGCCTTCAGTTCAAGGTCCATGGGTCAATGTTTGACCAATGTCCTAAAACGGAAATAGCAGGTGACAGGAATTAGCAGGTATTATCTTAAATTCATCTCATGAATTAAGATAAGTCCTTTCTAAGCTGGACTGACTCTAGTCAGACTGTGAGAAATCTTCTCAAAATTTTTTGGATGAGTCAAATCATATTTGGCTCAGTCGAGATAGAAAAGATTACACGAGGAGAAAGTTAGGCTCAATCATGTGCTAGCACGATTTTCTTGAACCTAATTGGATCTAATCCAAATCAATCGAACTGGGCTAGCTCAATTGATGACATCCAGACCCTAACTCTTGTTTGTGTAACCCAGTTAGGTTTATTTTCGTATGGTAATGAGACATGTCATGATCTCATCATCAATATCATCGAAACTCCTTTCGATGGACCAGAACTCTTCTGATTCAGACAATTAGAATGATCGATCATCAAGATTATTCTAATTGCTCCCAAAATCCAGCAGAGATACCTAGCAGTATATGGTGGCAACTCATAAAAAATGAAGATGAACCTCTCGATGCAGCTACCTATGTGATTGAGTTCTTCTATCATGAGTCTCGACTGAATTAGGGTTAAGGTGAACTCGTCAAACCCAACATCAGTCGTATGAATCAATCGATCGATCTGAGTTCGATTTGAAACTCCAATGGAAAACTCTTTTTCATTATTTTACTCTGCCATGACCATGGGCTTAAGAACTCGATCTTTTGATTATCATAGGACTACTCCTCTCATCTATCGAGGTTGATAGATCTCTTCTTGGTGCGATCTGATTCCTACAATGAATATGCTACAGCCAACATATACCTCAGGATTCTGAATGGCTAGGAGATCGAGTTATGATGTAGTCAAACTATAACAGACTCAAGGTGAACTATCAATGTACCTTAGATCAAAGAACTAAACACACAGCTGTAGCATCGAGCTAGTCATCGACGAGAAGGTAGACTTCCTTATGACTGCTCGAGGTGGTCACGCTCAGCACTCTCATTCTCAACGAATACCTGTACTCTCACTCTGGTGTCTCCACACCGTAGACTTAAGATACATCTATCCTAAGAAAGTGATCGTACACCAATCTTCCGGATCGATCACCATCCTCGTGATGATCTTATGGTCAGGAGCTGTTTATGAGTTAGTTATGTAAATTCATGCCTTAAATTTTTAACTCTTGAAAATATGAATTAACATTCCTACTAACTCAAAGGATGTATCACAGACATAATGTACACAATATGATAGTAGAATAATCTTTTTATTTATTTATAGTCAAAATTATAAATTTGTCTTTACATTTGTACAGAAATGTGTCAGCCAATCTGGCATCTAGGGCACACATCTAACAAACTCCCACTTGACCTAATGCCAATTGGCTACATATCTAAGTCCCATCTTCTCAAGGTGAGCTTCGATCTTCTGCTGGCCTAATGACTTTGTCACTGGGTCTGCCACATTGTCTGTGGAGTTGACTCTCTTAACCTCAATATAACCTTTTTCGAGGTAATCACAGATCAGATGGAATCGCTGCTCGATATGCTTGGACTTCTGGTGAGACCTTGGCTCCTTAGCTAGGGCTATGGCGCCATTATTATCGTAATAAAAAGGGATGGCATCCGATGATATCACTTCAAGCTCTGCGACAAACTTTTTGTACCAGAATGCCTCCTTCGTAGCTCCGATGCAGCAATATATTCTGCCTCCATGGTGGAATCAGCAATCACCGTCTACTTGAAACTCTTCCAGCTAACTGCACCACCATTGCAAATGAACAGACTTTCAGATGTCGACTTTCGATCATCTATATCAGACATAAAGTCTTAGTCTATAAACCCTTGAACCTGGATTTCTCCATTCCTAAAGACTAGAAACATATCCTTAGTCTTTCTCAAGTACTTAAGGATATATTTTACAAAAGTCCAGTGCTCTTCGTCTGGATTCGACTGATATCTGCTTGTGACACTCACAGCATGGGCTATATCAGGTCGTGTACATAGCATGGCATACATGAGGCTCTCTATTGCGGAAGCATAAGGGATCTTGCTCATGCATTCAATCTCCTCAAGTGTGCTAGGGCACATCTTCTTGGAGAGTTGAATGCCATGTCTAAAAGGTACTAAACCTCTTTTGGAGTTTTTCATGCTAAATCTTTTTAGCACCTCCTCTATGTACATCTTCTGTGAGAGTCCCAGCATCCTATTTAGTCTATCTCTACAGACCTTAATACCCAGTATAAAGGATGCCTCTCCTAGATCTTTCATAGAGAACTCCTTAGACAACCATATTTTGACTGAGGTCAACATGAAAATATTATTCTCAATCAGGAGGATGTCATCTACGTACAGTACGAGAAAGACAACTGCACTCCCATTGACCTTCTTGAACACACATGGTTCCTCCTCGTTCTTGATGAAACTAAATATTTTGATCACATCATTGAAACGAGTATTCCAACTCTGAGATGCTTGCTTAAGTCCATAAATGGACCTTTGCAGCTTGCAGATCTTGTGATCATCATCACTGGATGTGAAACCAAGCGACTGTTCCATATAGATATCTTCCTCAAGATATCCATTTAAGAACACTATTTTCATGTCCATCTGTCATATTTCATAATTGAAATAGGCTGCAACACAAGCAATGTGCAGATGGATTTTAGCATGGTTACGGGCAAAAAGGTATCCTGATAGTCAATACCTTCGCACTGACTATAACCTTTTGCTACAAGCCTAGCCTTGAATGTCTCCACATTCCCATCTGCACCTATCTTTCTCTTGAAGATCTATTTACACCTAATAGGTACAATACCTTCAGGTGGATCTACCAAGTCCAAACTTAGTTTGAGTGCATCGAGTCAATTTCTAATCTCATTGCCTCTAACCATTTTTTGGAGTCAATATCTGATATCGCCTCATCATAGGTCTTGGGGTCATCACCATGAGCTCCATTTCCTGTGAGGAATATTTTCTCTACTTCCTCTTGTATAGTACCTAAGTACCTTTTAGGAGGATGGGAAATCTTAGTCGATCTACGAGGTGGAAGAGGTTGGGTTTGGATTGGTTCTAATTGATTGGGTTCCTCAGGTTCTTTAGCTCGTTGCTCTTGGGAGACATTCTCTTTGAGCTTAAATATTCTTCCGATGCCACCATCTTGAATAAACTATTTTTCAAAAAAAATAGCATGTCGATTCACAATCACATTGTGATCTTTCGAAATATAGAAATAGTATCCTAATGACTCTTTAGGATATCCTATGAATCGAGCTCTAAAAGATCTGAACTCTAACTTGTCCGCCTGCTGTCTCTTGACATGAACCGGACAACCCCAAATTCTGAGATGACTCAGACTTGGCTTCTTACCATGCCATATCTCATATGGTGTGGTAGGAACGATTTTAGAAGGAACCCTATTCAATACATATATTGCTGTCATGAGATAATATCCCCAAAGAAACTCAGAGAGGTTCATGAAGCTCATCATGAAACGGACCATATCTAATAGGATCTGATTCCTCCGTTCTGAAACCCCATTAAGTTATGGCATTCCAGATGGAGTCCATTGAGAGACTATGCCATTATCCTTAAGATAGTCTAAGAACTCCCAACTAAGGTATTCACCTCCTCGATCTGATCGAAGAACCTTAATGGGCTTTCTTATTTATTTTTCTACCTCATTTCTGAATTTTTTGAACTTTTCAAAGGCTTCAGACTTGTGTTTCATTAGAAACACATATCCGTACCTAGACATATCATCGATAAAGGTAATGAAGTAGATATAGTTGCCTCTAGCCGACACATCAAATGGGCCGCACACATCTGTATGTACTACGACAAGTAGGTCTGGGGCCCTTTTCCTGTCCTGTAAAAGGGAGCTTGATCATTTTGCCTTGAAGGCATGATTCACAAATTAGATATGACTCGAAAGTCAATGGACTCAATAGCCTGAATTTCTTCAATTTGTTAACCCTATCTTCCACTATATGACTTAGCCTTAGGTGCCACAGATACCAATCATTTAGACTATCTCTAGGCCTTTTAATTTTTATGGCATTCACATTTTGCTCGATATGAAATACAGATACATCAATATGTAGCTGATAGAGACCATTAATAATAAAACCATTTGCAACTTTATTATTTTTATAAAATATTGTTGGTGCAAAAATCCACCTGCGTCGGAGAAGCTGGAGTCGAGGGAGTCGCGGTCGCCATCGGGACCTGCAAAGGAAGACTAAACTGGAGTTGGGGGTGCTCTGGCAAGACCCTCCGATGCTCAAGTCAGTTCTCTGCCTCAACAAGAATGGAGTGCTCGAACGAAAATTTAAGCAGAGTTTTGAGATAGAAATTAGAGCTTAGAGAATAACGTATCTGGGGTCCCCTTTTTATAGGCGGAGGGTGCAATAGACTGATAGCGACATTTGTAACCGTCTGGCAGTGGGCCGTTCGGAGCCAGGAGGAGTTTGTTATGAAGAGTAGTGGAGTGGAATCGTGGCCATCCATGTGACCTGCCACATGGAGTCTGTTGCGGGGAGTGAAGCGGCGTCCGTTGTCGCGACTTGCCAGAGAGTGGAGTTGCGTGGAACCCGTCGCAGAAAGTGGAGCAGAGTTGTGGCCATTACTGTGGCCTACTAGGGAGGGATGGAGCCACGCAGAATCCATCACAGGAAGTGGAGCAGAGTCATGGCCATTACTGTGGCCTGCCAGGGAGTGATGGAGCCGTGCGGGATCCGTCGCAGGAAGTGGAGCAGAGTCGTCGCAATTACTGTGACCTGCCAGGGGGTCCAGGCCTATCTGCAATAGAAATCCGAAAGGAATTCATCCACAATGAAAGCTCGAATGAAGGCTTACGGTGGGAATCTGGCATGGACCGCTCGTGGTAGAAATTTGAAGTAGATCGTTTGTAGCAGAAACTTGGAGTGGGTCGCTTGCAGTAGGAGCTCGGAGTCCGACCCTTGTAGGAGTTCGGGGTGAGGTCTACCTACAATAGGAGTTCAGGGCAGAAGTCCGGCTCCCATAGGAGCCCGGACGAAGTCTACCTACAATCAGAGTTGGAGATGAAGTCCGGCTCCCATAGGAGTCCGGATGAAGTCTACCTGCATTCGGAGTCGGGGATGAAGTCCGGTTCCCGTAGGAGTCCGGATGAAGTCTTCCTACAGTTGGAGTCAGGGATGAAGTCTGGCTCCCGTTGGAGTCCGGATGAAGTCTTCCTGCAGTTGGAGTCGAGGATGAAGTCCGGCTCCCGTAGGAGTCCGGATGAAGTCTTCCTGCAGTTGGAGTTGGGGATGAAGTTCGGCTCCCGTAGGAGTCTGGATGAAGTCTTCCTGCAGTTGGAGTCGGGGATGAAGTCCGGCTCCCATAGGAGTCCGGATGAAGTTTTCCTGCAGTTGGAGTCGGGGATGAAGTCCGGCTCCCATAGGAATCTGGATGAAGTCAAGAAAGTGGTCGATCATCGTGGAAGCTTGGGTGAAGTCCGTCCATCATGGAGAATTCGGTCGACGCTGGTGGGGGTTTATCCATCGACAGAACTTGAGAATGTCGCGGAGGCTCGACCGTCGGAGAGGTTCAAAAAGATGTTGCCGAAGGTCGGGAGTCGGTAGAATCCCTGGAGGGTGACTCTTATCACAAACTTCGACTGAGGGGGGGGTATTTTATACCCAAAACCAGTCCCCCTACTTCCGAGTTTGAGTTTCGAATGAAGGAAGTACAGAGAAATTTTCACAGCCGAAGTTGTCCCCTTGAATCCTGTGCAAGATTGCTCTCAGATATTCTGGCATTTAATGCGCGCATGCTGGAGTTTTTTCAAATCGGGGTGATCCGAAGGGACCTTTCAGAATTCTCGCTGGAGCGTTGGCCCAGGTACGATGTAGTAATGGCTTTGTCAGCTGTCAGCCGCTTTTAGCCACCTGCTGTGGCGAGTGGGACACGTGGCGAGCATGGGTCGGCCTGGGGAGATCCGCGATCATTGTAGCATCAGATCCCAGGGTTTATTTAAACCCGTCTTTCCGCCTTAAGGAGTCTCATTCCGCCTGAAAGTTCTGTCGATTTCTGCCTTCTCTCTGAGAGCTCTGACCCTCCTTTGTGTCCATCTTGGCCCTAAGCGTTCTTCGAGTCATCCCTGTCCTCGCACCTCTGCATCCTTCGGAGTGACTTAGGTTAGTCCCGAAACTTTCGTTTCTCTTCTTGCCATCTAGGTGCCCTTTCTCCTCCATTTTTCTTCCACCGCATTCCCCTAGTTTGGTCCCCCGTGAACCTTTCGTCTCTTATTTTGCCTGATTTTTCCAAGATTTTTAGGGTCCTTGCTTGAAATGTCTTCTAGCACCTCCGCCTCTAGTGGTTCCAGGAGTTCGACCGCCTCAGCCCTCCTGAACCCTCATACTGTAGACGAACCCTCATCTAGGGCTGGACCTCGCCCGATTTTTGCGTCGGGCACCATTCCTTGTTTTTTGACTCCGGATGAGCTTTTACTGATAAGGGTTCAGTACGGAATTCCTTCGGAGTACAATCTGGAGCTTCTTGGTCCCACCGACCGGGCTAGCACCCCCCCACCTGGCCGTTTCTACCTGTACCAAGAGGCCTTCCGTGCTGGGCTCCGTCTTCCGCTTCTGCCCTTCATCGTCGCTCTTTTCTATTTTTTAGATATTTCTTTGGCTTCAGTCACGCCGAATTCCTTTAGGTTTCTGATAGGGTTCCTCTCCCTTTGCCACATAGTCGAAGTTCAGCCATCTCTTTCTTTGTTTAGGTATTTTTACACCTTCAAGCGCCACCCCTTGGTAAAGGACTGGTGGTACTTCTTCTCCCAGTTCGGCAATAAGGGGTTACTGAAGGGTGCTCCCTCTTCAATCCATAATTGGAAGGGGAAGTACCTCTACGTCCAGTGTCCGACCTTGAAGCTGGGACTACCCCCTTGGGGCTCCCTGAGGGACTCTATCCGTCGGACCCCCAGCCTAGGGGAGGACGACCTTCAGGCCGCCCGGAAGCTTCTTAGTTATTCGACTCCTTCCCTTCCCAACCTTCTGAAGGAGCAACTTTTGTTCAACATCGGCTTGAGCCCCCTGGATCTTGCGAGTATCCCATCTTTCCTTTCCTCTTCTTTTCTTCTGCTCTTCTTCTCTCTTTTTTCTCTTTTTTTTTTTTTGCACGTTACTTCTTCCTTTTTCACTCCATTACTGATCTCTTTTTCTCTCTCTTCTTCTTCTTTTTTTTCTTCTCTCTTTTTTTTTTTTTTTTAGGAATGGACGCTGAAGCAGCACGGATGCTCGCCAGGGGCCTCAAGGCTCACAAAAGAAAAGGCACCGCGGCCTCCGGATCGGCAAAGAAGGCCAGAACAGAGGAGACGAACTTGGCCACGCTTGCCCAGGCGGCACTCGCGGTCGACGTTCCTTCAGACGCTGAGCCTCCGGCTCCCTGGGCCCCTTCAAGGAGTCCTCCCGCTGAGGTTCCCACCTCAGGGGCCCGCTTCGAGGAGGTGCCCGAGGCTGAGAGGGGGAGGAGAAGGAAGACGATGGCCCGTAGGGTGAGCAGCCGTCGGGCTGCCATCGAAGAGTCCCACGGTTCCAAAGAAGAGCCGGGGGAGAATCCTTTTAATGACAGGGACCTGATAAAGTGACTGGTCGATGGCTGCGTCCTGCCCGAAGTCATCCAGAGGATCGTTCGTGCCGATCCCGAACAGTGGGTTTGGGACTCTCTAGGGTCCTTTCTCGAGGTAAACAAATTCACTTTCCTCCTTCCCCTCGCACCTTCCTTTAATTAGCTTCTCAACTTTCATTCTGACCTCCTAGTCGCCCTTGCAGATCGGACACCAGCTCCTTGCCAACATCGAGGCGACGAACCGGGCGAGGAGGGACGCCATCCAGGCGGAGGAGGGTCGTCGGGCCGAAGCCGCCCGCCTCAAAGAAAAGGCTGCTGAGGCAGCCAACCTCCAAGAGGCCCTTGAGAAAGAAAAGTAGGCCTCGAAGGAGACGGTGAGGAAGGCGGAGGCCGAGGTCGCAAATTTGACGGAGCAGATTCTGGTTCTGATCTCGGAGGTCAGGGTCCTAGCAGTGGAGGGGTTCAAGGCCTCTGCGGAGATGAGGGACCTGAACGTCAAGTTCGGCCAAGAAGCATTCATCAAAGGATTCGAACTCTATCAAGAGAAGGTGGTCAAAAAAATTTCCGAGCTCGATCTCAGCTTCTTGGATGAGGCGTCCGAAGATGAAGCCGAGCCCTCTCCCACTGCCACTACCACCGCAGCCCCCCTTCCGGGAACACCGAGCTCCCCAACTCCTAATTCAAAGGTCTAAGACCTCTGACTTTGTATTTTTCTTTTATTGCAATTTTTCTTTTCCCTCTTATCTTTAAGAAATATTCAATCAATAAAATTGGGTTTCTCCTTATGGAGGGCTTCTCCACTCCTCTTCCCCCCTTTTTTTTCTTTCTACAGTGAGACGCGCTTTGACGCTTTTGTCTCCCGATGGCAGTGTCCTGCCGAAGCACTTCCCTTGCCACAGAGAATTCCGTTGAAGTCCACGATCCAATGTCTGAAAAAGAAAGTTCGTCATTTAATAAAAAGGTCGAAGGAGATGGATGGCGAACTTTGCAGGTTGAGGGAGAGTCATTCTGAGGACACCGCGGAGGCCACCTACTTTCGGAACCTCCACGTGAAGGGGATCATGGAGTACAGTCGGAGGAAAGAAAACTTCGAGAAGGAGCTTGAGGAACATAAGAAGCACGCCAGCGATCGATCTTGGGCTCAAGCTTCCAAGATCAGCTCTCTCAGAGCAGAGCTGTTGGCTGCACAGGAGAGGATCAGCCAGCTGGAAGGAAGCTCATCTTGGCTTTCGACTCAGGCCGACTGCGACCGAGAATGGTCGAAGAAGGTCTCCGACCTTCAGCAATAGCTCCAGGAGGTCGAGGCAAATTATAACGCGTACCGGGTCGGCTGGTGCAAGCAGGTGGATGATTACAGGGGGAAGCTCAGGATGGCGACTGGCGAAGTTGCCCACCTTCAAAAGCAGTTATCTGAAGGAGCTTCGTTTGCTCCCGTTCGGGATCCCGATGAACTCCAATCCTTGAGAGGAACCGTAGAAGGGCTATCTATCACCCTCGGGGAGGGAAAGTCTGAGCTGCAACAATTGAAGATCTAGCTGGTATACGAGCAGCAGGCAGTCAAGGACGCAGAGGCGAAATCCGAGGTCCTGAGAAAGAGGCACCGAGAGGCGGAGAATGAAAGCCAGCGGCTTCATCGAAGGTATGTGGAGATGCTAATGAGGGAGAAAGAATTGGAAGAAGAAGTCAAGAGCTTAAGGCACTCCCTGATGAGGATTGAAGCCGAAAGTTCGAAGTCAGAGGAAGCTAGGTCCCCTTAGGGCTCTTTTTGCCTTTTGTCCTTCTGTGTGTCTTCTTTTGTCACCTGTCTGTTTGTTGTTGTTGTTTTTTGTTTTTTGTTTTGTTTTTTTTTTTTGGCCTTCCGGGCTTTGTAACGCATATTTTGAAATGAAAAGAAGATCTTCGTTACCTTGCCCGTGCGTCGTGTTGAATTATCGTCCACCGGACTTCTTTCAATTTTTGTCCCGTGCGATGTCGATGTTGTCCAAGGGTTCCTTATTCATCTTCATATTAGGTCGTCATTACCAAATTTCTTGTTGTTTTCTGATTTGTTCGACGCTGACACCACTTGAGGGTTCCTAGCCATTACCGTGTCGATTCGCCTTTTCGCTCGTGCCCGTAGATCTCTCTTTCTCTTCCTCCTTCATGGAGACGAGGTCTTTTGTGTCTTCGGTGTAGTTCGGCCTCCATTTCTCACTGGGGTAGCCTGCTACTATTCCTTCATGTCTCCCTCCTCCTTTTAAGCAAGGGTTCTCTCTAGCTTTTTACGGAGTCGCGGTAGCGCAGGAGGGCCGCCGAGAAGGTTTTCTTCTTTCTCGTCAGGTCTCGAATGGCGAGACTTAATTGGTGTCAGGATGAGGTTCTTCCCCCATTTCTGATGTAATCGATTTCAACTCAGGTTAGAACGAGGTTCTCCTTCTGTTCCTAACGGGGCTGCGGGGGTGCATATGGGCACTGCATGGCCTCTCCCCCCATCCGGTCTACAAATAATCGGGCCTTCGACCTTGCTCATGTTAGGGCGAGATTCTCCTCCTGCCCCTAACGTGGCTGTGGGGGCGCATATGGGCGCTGTATGGCCTCTCCCCCCATCCGGTCTACAAATAACTGGGCCTTCGACCTTGCTCATGTTAGGGCGATGTTCTCCTCCTGTCCCTAACATGGCTGTGGGGGTGCATATGGGCGCTGTATGGCCTCTCCCCCCATCCGGTCTACAAATAACCGGACCTTCGACCTTGCTCATGTTAGGGCGAGGTTCTCCTCCTATCCCTAACATGGCTGTGGGGGCGCATATGGGCACTGTATGGCCTCTCCCCCCATCCGATCTACAAATAACCGGGCCTTCAACCTTGCTCATGTTAGGGCAAGGTTCTCCTCCTGTCCCTAACATGGCTGTGGGGGCGCATATGGGCACTGTATGGCCTCTCCCCCCATCCGGTCTACAAATAATTGGGCCTTCGACCTTGCTCATGTTAGGGCGAGGTTCTCCTCCTGTCCCTAACTTGGCTGTGGGGGCGCATATGGGCACTGTATGGCCTCTCCCCCCATCCGATCTATAAATAACCGGACTTTCAACTTTGCCCACATTAGGGTTTATTTTCGTTGTCCGATGGGGTCATCCCCTGTCGTTACAAGTCCATGCCAAAAAGGGAAAGATGTGTAGATCTGAAAGGAATCTCGATTTAAAGCGGGGTCATTCGTAATACATTTACAAGTTTTCAAATCCCAGGGCTGTAGAAGGTCTGCTTCCTGTCAAGGTCCTCCAGAGACGGAGTTGATGATCCCAATTGGAGGTCGATCTCCGGGCTGCTCTTCCCTCCTCGGTGGTTCAGGCTGCGGCAGGGCCCTTGGTCGATCCTCTCTACCCTTAGGCCGACGTCGAATGAACCTGTCGAGCCGACCTCATCTGATGAGCTCCTCGATCTCGTCTCGAAGTTGAATGCATTCCTCCATGTCGTGGTCGTGATCACGATGGTAGAGGCAGAACTTATTAGGATTGCACTTTTCGGGGTGCGTGCACATCCTTTCTGACCTTGGGAGCTGCTCTCTGACTTCTATCAACATCTGGGTTTTCGATGCGTTGAGGGGGGCATAGCTGCAGAATCTTCCTGGGGTAGAGCCCCGCCGAACCCGACGCTCCGGGCTTCCCTGCCTGCATGCTCGGGGAGGAGTCTGGGCGCGCTTGTGCCCGAGAGGAGTTCGAGAATGCGGTCGAGCTTCTTTCAGCCCTTTTTCGACTGCGGGCTTACTCGAGTCTCCCACCTGCCGCTCTCTCGCGGTCTCCTCATCCTTCATTTTGAAGGCTTCTTCTGCTCGGGTGTACCCTTTGGCCCGAGCCAACAGATCAGTAAAATCCTTGCGGTACTTCTTTTTCAGGGAGAATAAAAGGTCATTCTTCTGAAGGCCACCTTTCAGAGCGGCCATCGCGACCGATTGGTCCAAGTTCCAGACCTCCAATGCGGCGATATTGAAACGGTTGACGTAAGCCCAAATGGACTCCCCCTCCCTTTGCTTGATGTTGATGAGGGACTCCGAACCCTTCCGGGGACGCCGGCTGCTAACAAAATGAGCCGCAAACTGGTGGCTCATCTGATCAAAAGAAAAGATGGTACCTGGCTTCAGTGCCAAGTACCAGTTTTTTGTCACTCCATTCAAGGTGGATGGGAAAGCTCGACAAAGGATGGCATCAGGTGCGCCATGGAGCAGTATCATTATCCGGAAGGCTTCCAGGTGGTCAACCGGGTCCGAAGTCCCATCGTAGCTTTCAAATTGAGGGAGCTTGAAATTTGACGGGATCGGTTCTTTCATGATCATTTGAGAGAAGGGAGGGTCAGTACAAATGTCCTCACTGTAAGTGGGGGGTGCGTGGTGGAGTTCCTCGATCCATCGGTTCATCTCCCAGAGCCTTTGATCTAGGAAATCCTCTCGACTGCGGGTCTTGACGGTCTTCTGGCAGAATGGAGGTAGAGATCTTCCAGGAGTAGAATCGTGATCCAACTGAGGGCTCTCCACCCTCAGATTCATCTTTCCGGGAAAGACGGGGTGACTGGCCCAAGTGGCCCGTCCTACCGTCGGATTTTGGAGTTCTAGCAACGCTCTCTCCAGTCGCACTGATGCTTGTGGTTGCTGCTACTGCTGTATGGCCTACACAGCTTCAGTGAGGCCTCTGACTTGCTGAACCAGTAGGTCGAATTGCTCCACGCCAACTGTCATTACCGGAGGAGGAGGAGGAGCCTGGGAAATTGGAGGTGAGGTCAGAGCCTGAGATCTGGCCGCGGAGGCCATGGATCATTGAGTGGATTCTTTGCGGGGGGGCATCGGGCGAAGATCTAGTGGAGGAAGGAGAAGAGGATGTCGGAGAAGATGATCGGAGGTGGTCCCGTTGAGCGCTCCTTTAAGAACAAGGGTACTGCGAAGACATAGGGCCCTTCCTCTAGCGCCAATCCTGTTGGTGCAAAAATCTACCTATGTCGGAGAAGCTGGAGTCGAGGGAGTCACGGTCACCGTCGGGACCTGCAAAGGAAGTCTAAACCGAAGTTGGGGGTGCTCCGACATAACCCTCCGACGCTCAAGTCAGTTCTCTACCTCAACAAGAATGGAGTGCTCGAACGAAAATTTTAGCAGAGTTTTGAGATAGAAATTAGAGCTTAGAGAATAACATATCTGGGGTCCCCTTTTTATAGGCGGAGGGTGCAATAGACTGATAGCAACATTTGTAACCGTCTGGCAGTGGGCTGTTCGGAGCCAGGAGGAGTTTGTTATAAAGAGTAATGGAGTGGAATCGTGGCCATCCCTGTGACCTGCCACGTGGAGTCTGTTGCGGGGAGTGAAGCGGCATCCGTTGTCGTGACTTGCCAAAGAGTGGAGGAGTCGTGCGGAACCGGTCGCAGGAAGTGGAGCAGAGTTGTGGCCATTACTGTGGCCTGCCAGGGAGTGATGGAGCTACATAGAATCCATCACAGGAAGTGGAGCAGAGTCATGGCCATTACTGTGGCCTGCCAGGGAGTGATGGAGCCATGCGGGATCCATCGCAGGAAGTGGAGCAGAGTCGTGGCAGTTACTGTGGCCTGCCAGGGGGTCCAGGCCTGTCTGTAATAGAAATCCGAAAGGAATTCATCCACAATGGAAGCTCGGAGGAAGGCTTACGGTGGGAGTCCGGCACGGACCGCTCGAGGTAGAAATTTGAAGTAGATCGTTTGTAGCAGAAACTCAGAGTGGATAGCTTGCAGTAGGAGCTCGGAGTCCGACCCTTGTAGGAGTTCGGGGTGAGGCCTACCTGCAACAGGAGTTCAGGGCGGAAGTCCGACTCTCGTAGGAGCCCGAACAAAGTCTACCTGTAGTCAGAGTCGGGGATGAAGTTCGGCTCCCGTAGGAGTCTGAATGAAGTCTACCTGCATTCGAAGTCGGGGATGAAGTCCGGCTCTCGTAGGAGTCTGGATGAAGTCTTCCTGCAGTTGGAGTCGGGGATGAAGTCCAGCTCCCGTAGGAGTCCGGATGAAGTCTTCCTGCAGTTGGAGTCGGAGATGAAGTCTGGCTCCCGTAGGGGTCCGGATGAAGTCTTCCTGCAGTTTGAGTCGAAGATGAAGTCTGGCTCCCGTAGGAGTCCGGATGAAGTCTTCCTACAGTTGGAGTCGAGGACGAAGTCCGGCTCCCGTAGGAGTCTGGATGAAGTCTTCCTACAGTTGGAGTCAGAGATGAAGTCCGGCTCCCATAGGAGTCCGGATGAAGTCTTCCTGCAGTTGGAGTCGGGGATGAAGTCCGGCTCCTGTAGGAGTCCAGATGAAGTCTTCCTGCAGTTGGAGTCGGGGATGAAGTCCGGCTCCCGTAGGAGTCCGGATGAAGTCTTCCTGCAGTTGGAGTCGGGGATGAAGTCCGGCTCCCGTAGGAGTCCGGATGAAGTCTTCCTGCAGTTGGAGTCGGGGATGAAGTCCGGCTCCCATAAAAATCCGAATGAAGTCAGGAAGGTGGTCAATCATCGTGGAAGCTTGGGTGAAGTCCGTCCGTCGTGGAGAATCCGGTCGACGCTGGTGGGGGTTTATCCGTCGGTAGAACTTGGGAATGTTGTGGAGGCTCAGCCGTCGGAGAGGTTCGAAAAGATGTCACCGAAGGTCGAGAGTCGGTAGAATCCCTGGAGGGTCACCCCTATCACGAACTTTGGCTGGGGGGGTATTTTATACCCAACAAATATGTTACAATGGTTCTTATGAGAGCTAATCACATAGCCTTCTTGTGCTAAATATGAAACAGAAATCAAATTCCTGCTTACTACAGACACATAATAACAATCTCTAAGAACTAAATCTGATTTTAACGGTAATCGTAGAGAGTAGACTCCCACAGCCACAGCCGCAACTCTTGCTCCGTTCTCAATGCATAGGATCATATCTCCATCCCTCAGCCTCCTGCGTTCCTTAAGACCCTGCATAGAAGTGCACAAATGAGTACTAGAACCAGAGTCAAGTATCCAACTGGATGCAGAGGAAACCGTAAGATTAGATTCTATAATGAGCATTCCTCCAGAAGAACCATCCTTCTTGTTCTTCAGGGTGGCCAGGTACTGAGGACAGTTTCGCTTCCAATGGCCGTCTGAATTACAGTAGAAATATTTTTCCTTTTCAACAGCCTTCTTCTTCAGTTCTGTCTTCTTCTTCTTCCCATCCACCTTCTGCTTCTTCGCAGACTTCTTCTTCTTTCTAAAAGACTTTCTCTTGAAAGAAGTCCGCTCCACAATAAGGACTGAGCCTTTTGAACCCTTCAAAAAAAGCTCAGCCATAACCAACATGTTCATTAACTCAGCCAAGGTACATTGCATCTTATGCATATGGAAGTTCATGATGAACTGACCATATGCATCAGACAATGATTGAAGGATCACATCAATCTAAAAATCTCTATCTAAGATGACACTGAGCTTCTCAAGCTCCTCAATATCCTTGATCATTGACAAACAATGATCTTGGATTGACAGCCCATCATGCATTTTAGTCTTAAAAAGTCTTTGGCAGACTTGATACTTGGCTGCACGACTTTATTCACCAAACAACTCTTGTAGGTGAGCCAACATTTGGTGGGTAGTCATAATGTTCTCATGCTGGCATTGCAAGTCATCAGACATGGCACCCAACATGTAGTACCTGGCTTTGTTATCATCATTCGTCCATTTTTCCAGAGATGCTCTCTATTCAGCAGTTGGACATGCTGGTATGGCAAGTGGGTCCTGGTCCAAGACATGAGTCAGTTTCTCAAAATCCAGAATAATTCTGTAGTTCCTCAACCAGTCTTTGAAATTAGGTCCAATCAATCTGTGGGTGTCTAGTATTTTGGTCAGGAGGTTGGACGCAGACATGTTTCCTATAGAGAATCAAAAGTTTCTAGTTAGATTTTGTAATCAGACTTAACCAATTTATTTAGGAGTTTCATTTTTAAACAAATTAGGCTTCCACTATTTTTTCAGATCCCTACACTCCCTAGGTAGAGATGTGAAAATCTCCGTGATTAGTAATTTTTAGTGGATGGTGCAGTCTCACCGACTGGCTCACCACCTCACCTAACAGTTATTGGTGATGGGTCAACCAATGAGTGGACAACTCTTATCCAATGATTCTCTAATCATGGTGCACTCAAAACTTGATCTCTAATTCATGAAGCTCACTGTGCCTGAAATATTGCTTCAATCTTTAGTTAAGTTAGACCCACCATTTGCACGAATTAGATTCCTAATTGGGTCCCTCACCGTATCCAAAATATTGAGCACAACCCATCCTCTAATCCGTAGAATCCAATACCTAATGGACATGGTTGCATCTTCCTGGTGCAACTGAGCCACTGTAACCAGCCGAGAACAATCAACCTCAGAAAGGGCCCGCACATCCACAATGGTGGAAGATCTTAGACTTAATATTTTCTTAAGAAGATTTGATTTAGGTCTCATTAAACTTGACTTGACATAGTCATAACAATTATGACTAACCTAGTGACATGGGTTAGCTCGAATTGTTAGCCACCTCAAATCAGAACTGGATCGACACATATGGCCAGATAAGTGAGACCGATGGAAGGGATATGCCATTAACTTGACAAGAACGCATTCGAGTCGAGTAGCTCTCAATTAAAAACCAGTTGATCGCATCTGTCCAACTTACCTTAGACACCAAATTGTCGAACCAGAACCAATTGGGTTAGTCTACAATCCAGGCTCTAACCACTAAGCCAAATTAGGTCTTAACTTGATCGAGTCACATCTAAATGTGATTCGACCTTGATCTAGACTTAATCCTATTAGGCTGGTTAATTATTAGCTTTCATGATCTCACCTAACCAACTTGATTCGATTTGATCAACCGCTAGACCTAATTGAGCTAGCTAAGCCCGAACCCAATTTTATGAAAATGGCTTAGATCTAAAATTCTTAATTTTAGACCTAATTTAATTTCATAAGCTTAATTCATTAATTAAGTCTTGAGTTCATAAATAAAATATGTAAATAAATCTTAGGATTTCAGGATCTAGAGTTTTGTAGAAAAATAAATTTTAATTTCTGATTAACGATGAACACGCAGCACCCCTACACGCCATAAGAACACCCCATTGAATGGGAGGAGAGGGTCTTAAACCCTACTTGTTCTTATGATCGGACGGCCATGAGGAACACCTTAATCAGAAATATTAATTTAACTACAAAATTAGTTAGATCTAAGTTACATATCACATATATAATTTCAGATCTAACTTATACATGCTTTGCATACATATCATGTATTAAAATTTGATCTAATTAGCATGCTTTCAGATCTAATACATTACATATAACATCTGAAAAATAAGATTTAAATTGAACTGTTCAATATAAAATCTATTCTAGACAGTTAGTAGAATAATTCTACAACTAGTCTAGGCAAACAACAGATCAATCTTATGTATTAATTAAAATTTTATTTTTTATTTTTTGATTTGAATATAATATTTATAACATCAAAAAAATAAAGAATAAATTAGATCTAATTTATATTTTAATCATATTAAAATATAAAACTATAAGACTATTCATAGATCAAACTACTCCTAGTCTAGTCATGTATCTCATACATGTTAGATCTACTTAGATTTAATTTTAAATTTTTTTAATTTTAGATCGTATTACATCTGATGTGACATTTAAAATCTATTAATATCAGATAAATAAAAATAAAAATCAGATCTAAATTAGATCTGAAATAGAGCCATCAACCTGGCTCTGATACCAGTTGAAGAAAAAATTGGCTTTTTCCTTGTAAGATCTTCCAGATCTAATGAGATCTGGGGCAGAATATTTCAAAAAATTATCCTACGATATTTTAGATCTAAGATCTATTAGATATAATTTCTATTATCTGATATTAAATCTAAAATTAAATTTAAAAATATAAAGAATAGAGAAATACCTCTAGGGTAACTAGATTATCCTGTAGATGATCGCAGCAATGTCCGAGGTTCTAAAATAGCCATGCAGTCACCTGACTGAAGTGAAATTTGAGTGCAGGGGTAAAATGATAATTTTAAAACTTTTTCAAAATCACTATTTTATAGCAAAAATAATTAATTAATCTAATTAATTAACATGTGTTTACCCTACACTAGGATCTAAATATGATATACAGCATGCATGGATTTAAATTTGAAATTCAAATTTGAACAGTAAATAATTTACTGTTCTGTATTCAGAACACAATACCTTTGTGTGGGTAGTCGATCACTACAATCTGATCATCATCGGGAGGCTCTGATCATCACAACGCAGCCACACAGTGTGTCTGACCTCTGTGGATCGTCCACATGAGGTTTCCGATCTGATCGGCTCCTCACGAGTGCTAGCTTGTTATAGAGCCCTTCGATGGCTGATGCTGATCGAACTCCTTCGATCGATGTCTGTCGATTCTACAGATGCTTCGAATCATCAGTAAACATGCTTGAGTGGTAGATGATTCTCTCCCTTGAATTTGGTGGGCTCACAACACTCATAGCTCACTAACTCACTTCCCAAACCCCAGGCTAAAACCCTAAGGAACACACTGAAAACCCTGTGCCCAATTTTCTTTCTTTTCTTTCTTTTTCTCTCAAAAGGTTTTGGACCTTCACCTCATGCACAAGGCTTCCTCACGCCCCACTTTCTTTCTCAAAATTTTTCTACGCACGCCCCATCCTTCTCCTCTTTTTAAAACAACAACGAACGTGTCTTATCCGCGTGAGAAGATAAAGACAAGTGGTTACACATTTGAATTCAAATCAAATTTGAATTCAAATGCAAACCAACTCATCCCTATCCACTTGGGCATGAGAAGAGAAGATGCAAGGCTACATTGTGCATGGAAAGGTTTCATGAGAAACTCTTTCTCGTGTGAGATATGGGGTGCTAAAGTGGATAAGGTCATGAAGGCGCAAGAGATAAGTTATCCATTCAAATTCAAACACACTTTGAATTTGAATGGCTAACTAATCAATTTTATCCAAAGATTGGTGCACAAGAGTGGGTGTGAGAAGGGCTTTGCATGAGAAAAAATTCACGAGAAGTTTCTTCTCGTGAATTCAAATGGGCATAGAGATATGAGGTGGCACAGGGATTCAAATTCAAATGGTGGTTTAATCTTAATTGAACCAACCTAATCAAAATAGGTTAAGCACAGTTAGACTAAATTAAACCCAACTTAATTAGGCTTAATTAGGCTCAATAAAATCTTAATCAAATTAGAAATTGACTAAGGCCAACCCCTGATCAAATCAGGGACCAAACCATCTCGACGATTAGGTCAACTCTTAACCTAAACGGATCAAACCCAACTGAATCCATTCAATTGGACTTGATATAAAAATAATTACTCAATCAAATTGAGTTAATTAGTGATCAAATCACTAATTAAATCTCTCATAAATATTGAGTATAAATTCAATGGGCAATCGGGTATCAAAATCCATCAATATGAAACCTTGATCGAAGAGTTCCAAACCAGTGGGACTCTTGACCCCGATACCCAAAATGTGTGGGACTCATGATCAGAGAATCTTGATTCTTGATCACAGAGTCTCAGACACATAGGACTCATAGTCCATGAACATTAGGACTCTTCATCAATCATCAGATCAGATAGGAACCTCTAATGTGTGTGACCCCACAGGTTCGAACCTAAGCCAGTAGCATAGGAACCAATTTCTATACTAATCGAAGTGACCATCTAGCAATGATACCTGATATTCGGATAGATCGAATAGTCACAATCGCAACATTCAGAACCTACGTGAATATGGTTACTACATAATTCATCCCTTTTGACCCCTGTGTTTAGGATGACTCAGGGTTAAACTGTCAACCCTGAGTAGATCATCCGAATCGTGCTCAACTCAATCAGTCCTGTGACTCCTCACTAGGACTACCCTGGCCAAGGTTTTACTAAATTAAAATACAACTGTACACAGCTCTTAAATTGGAGTGGTCAATCCCATCTTGACACATGCACTGCAAGTCAAGTACTTGACTACACCCAGCAGCCTTCCGTCACTGAATTAGAAATTTTGGTAGTTCAGTGCCTAAGTACAGTGAGTTGCTTGTAAGTCACCATGGCGGTTTCAGGTCGGAGGGACATTTATATCCATATCCCATCAGAGCAAATCTTGACAGCAGAGATAGCTCCGGAGTCAGTCACGTTCAGTGCAGATGTATCCTTACATCTCACCTGTATGCCATACCAGTGTCTCCACACTCCTTGGTTAAGAGGACAACCAACCTATATGGCACACAACGACCTATGCTCGATAAATATTATTATCCTTGGTAACAACGTATCATTTGGTCGTGAACAGTTTTAAGGAATAAACGATAAATCCTCCTTTGTTGAGTCTAAATAGTCCTAAAGACTTCACCACAACACAGGAGTTCATTAGAAGATGACAATTTGTGATGAAAAATACCAAAATAATTTTTATTTATTTATGATTTATGTACTAATACAATAAAGAGCACAATCGTCAATAGACTGACGATTGGCTTTGGAATACTATTCCCAACACTGGCCTCTACCGATATCCACATGAGTAGGACCTGGTTCGTCTTCTCCTCACAAATTTTTGCTCTAAAAATTAGATCTGGATCTGATCTGAAGGATCTTCAAAAGATCTTCTGAAGCTGGTGCAGTAGCTTCTCGACAAATCTCTGCAGCCTTCTAATCAGGAAGCCACCACGCCTTGGACAAGCACCAGATGGATGCCCAACCTCTTGGATGTGAAGAGGGAAGGGAAAGGAGCAGAGGGGGTGTAGAGAAGTGGAGAGGATTCAGGCTTTTGTTGGTTATTGCGCAGAGTCTCTCAACCTTAGGTGCAGACAGGGTTTAAATAGACCCTACTGCGCCATGCAGTGCCACATCATTCGACCAATCAAAAAATTTTAATTAATTCTGGAAAAATTTTGATTGGTGGAGTGATATTATTTGATCATATCAGATAAGAATCCCCACAATCTCTTCTACTATTGGCACCAACACTGGATAAGCACAGTGAGATTTGCGCCCCACAGTCCAAGTTGATCAAGGGATTAGAGTCCTCATCTCATGGGACTCTATCCTTATCCACTTGGGGTGCACGCCATATCTGATTATGGCACCCACATTGAGGGCTAATTTAGTAGGTGGACACTCCACTAAAAACTCTCCAATGACCTCTTGCCAAGTGGCCTTCAATCTAAGGTCCATGGATCAACGTTTGACCAATGTCCTAAAACGAAAATGGCAGGTGACAGGAATTAGTAGGTGTTGTCCTAAATTCATCTCATGAATTAAGATAAATCTTTTCTGAGTTGGACTGGCTCCAGTCAGACTATGAGAAATCATCTCAAGGTTCTCTAAGTGAGTCAAATTACATTTGGCTCAGTCGAGATAGAAAAGATTACACGAAAAGAAAGTTAGGCTCAATCGTGTGCTAGCACGATTTTCTTGAACCTAATTGGATCTAATCCAAATCAATCGAACTGGGCTAGCTCAATTGATGACATCCAGATCCTAACTCTTATTTGTGTGACCCAGTTAGGTTCATTTTCGTATGGTAATGAGACATGTCGTGATCTCATCGACATCATCGAAACTCTTTTCGATGGATCAGAACTCTTCTGATTCAGTCAATTAGAATGATCGATCATCAAGATCATTCTAATTGCTTTCAAAATCCACCAGTGATACCTAGTAGTATATGGTGGCAACCCATCAAAAATAAAGATGAACTTCTCAGTGCAGTTACCTGTGTGATTGAGTTCTTCTATCATGAGTCCTGACTGAATTAGGGTTAAGATGAACTCGTCAAACCCAACATCAGTCATATGAATCAATCGATCGATCTGAGTTCGATGTGAAACCTCAATGAAAAATTTTTTTCCATTATTTCACTCTGCCATGACCATGGGCTTAAGGACTCGATCTTTCGATTATCATAAGACTACTCCTCTCATCTACCGAGGTTGATAGATCCCTTCTTGGTGCAATTTGGTTCCTACAATGAATATGCTACAGCCAACATACACCTCAGGGTTCTGAATGGCTAAGAGACGGAGTTATGGTATAGTCAAACTATAACACACTTAAGGTGAACTATTGATGTACCTCAGGTCAAAGAACTAGACACACAGCTACAGCATCGAGCTAGTCATCGACGAGAAGGTAGACTTCCTTATGACTGCTTGAGGTGGTCACGCTCAGTACTCTCATTCTCAATGAATACCTGTACTTTCACTCTGATGTCTCCACACCATAGACTCAAGACACATCTATCCTAAGAAAGTGATCGTACACCAACCTTTCGGATCGATCACCATCCTCGTGATGATCCTATGGTCAGGAGCTGTTTATGAGTTAGTTATGTAAATTCATGTCTTAAGTTTTCAACTCTTAAAAATATGAATTAATATTCCTACTAACTCAATAGATGTATCACAGACGTAATGTACACAATGTGATAGTAGAATAATTTTTTTATTTATTTATAGTCAAAATTATAAATTTTTTCTTACATTTGTACAGTAATGTGTCAGCCAATCTAGCATCTAGAGCACACATCTAACATAAGCAAGCTCAGCTTTCCCCTGCATGAGTAGTTGGGGAAAGATGCTATTCGAAACTCTCTACTCAAGTCCTACCTCTCTTTTCTTACTCATTTTCGAATGACAAAGTTTGCAGTCAACTATCATGATTTGCTAGGGTTGCTGCAGAACTTTGAGAAGGATCACCAGCTCCACAAGGAGTCGGTGAATATTGTTGGAGGGTTTTCTTTTGGACGTTGATCCTTTAAGAATGGGAAGAAGAACAAGAAGAATAAAAAAAAGGTGCAAAGTGCTGGAGCACCCAAGCCCTATCAAACCAAGAATCCCAAGTCTGATCAGAGTCAGGCAGAATGCTTGTACTACAAGAAGCAGGAGTACTGAAAGAGAAATTGTCCTCAATACATTACCTCTCTAGATCCGAACAGATTGAGAAAGAAGCAAGTTGTTGCTGGACAATATAATTATATGATAACACCTTGTAATTTCTCAATTTATGATTCTACTATCTGGATTTAGATACCGAAAGTCTTTTTAATATTTGCAATTTATTGCAGGGTCTGCAGATCAGTAGGAGATTTGAAGAAGGTGAAAGTTTTCTTAATGTTGGAGATGAAAGATCAGTTTCAGTTCTAGCGTTAGGGACTATTAAGCTTGTATTCAAGTCTAATGTAATTGTTCTAAGTGAATATCACTTTTATGCTTCTTTTTTATTGAATATTGTTTCTGTAGGCCTTTTGACTATGCACGGTTATGAAATTTTAATAAAAAAAAATAATTTTAATATCATTATGAATGGTATTAATGTGATGAATGGATAGTCGAATAATGATATGTACATATTGTCACAACCTATTAGTGTAATGTATACATCCAGCAAACATCTTAGAATTAGTGATGTCTCCAATATCTACCTTTGGCTTTGTAGGTTAGGTTATGTTAACAAGAATAGAATAAACAGATTGACACAAGAGAATTTTTGAAGTTAGTGATTGTGAATCACTTTCAACCTGTGAGTCTTGTCTTCTTGGAGAAATGACCAAGTCACTTTTTACTAAAAAAGATGAGCGAGCCAGTAAAGTTCTAAGTCTGATACATACTGATGTATGTGGACCGATGAACACTAGTGCCAAAGATGGATATTATTATTTCATTACGTTTACAGATGATCTATCGAGGTATGGGCATGTCTACTTAATGACACATAGTCAGAATTATTTGAAATATTCAAATGATTCCGTAATAAAGTAGAAAGATAAACTGAAAAGAGTATTAAACTCTTCGATCCAATCGAGAAGGAGAATATCTCTCCAGTGAGTTTCTAACATACTTAGAAGGGAATGAGATTCTTTCATAATGGACCCCTCCTGGAACACCACAGCATAATAGTGTATTAGAAAGGAGAAATCGAATCCTATTAGATATGGTTTGGTCCATGATAGGTTTTGCAAGTTTGTCGATCTCCTTTTGGGGATATGCACTCGAGTTAGCTTGTTATAGTTTAAATAAAGTTTCAAGTAAGTCTGTAAGTAAAACACCACATGAGATGTGGATAAGGCATAAGCTAGCACTCTCTCACCTTAAGATTTGGGGATGTCTAGCTTATGTCAAATATTTAAAAACTGACAAGTTTGGACCTAGATCTGATAAGTATCTATTGTAGGGTTTTAGGGTGGGCATGCACAGTGGAAGCATAATGGATTTCAAAATTTAAATTAAAAAATTCTAAATATAAAACCCTTAAACTAGCATCTCTTTGATGATTAATAATTATATATAACATAAATTTAAAATTAAATTCAAGCTATAGAAGAATACCTGCAGCGCTTAATCCAAATTCCAGCAGAACCTCCATCAGGCACCCAAATGTTCGCCCGCCAACGGTAATCCACACAGGGCTATGATTAGGACACCAACTCTTTGAGATGATTTTTTCTCCAAAATTCTCACTCTAAGAATTTTTTTGGACACCAAGACCTCAATACCCTCTTCCTCTTCTCCCAGCCTTCTTATCCCTACCTTTCTTCTCTCCTTGTCTTCCTTAATTCTCTTCCTAGACTCTTGTCCTAAAATCGGACTTGTCCTTACTATTTTGGACTTATCCTAACAAGAGAAGGAAGGGACTAATTAGACAATAGAGAGAGGATGTTAGAAAGAAATGAAGAATTAGAAATCTGAATTAATCCAATCCCCCAGCGCACCCCCCTTTAAATACTTAGCGATGGGTTGCCTTCGGAAATTATTCGCGCCCTTTCCACGCACCATCTCGCATCCATAAAAAAATCTCACACCCCCTGATGAATTCTTATGCCCATATAGAAGATTTTGACACATGGCAATCATCGAAAAAAAATTCAAGAGATGCTTTGCATAGAAGGACTCTTCAAAATATTTTTCTCAATAATTCTCTGATGCGTCGTGCAGCTTCCTATGGCATAATTTTTCTCCACCATGCATCAGCATAATTTTATCCATACAATGGCCAAAAATGAAGATGCTAACATCAGAATGGCATGAAAAAAATCTTAGATTAAGAAGTGGTGTGACAAATGGGTTAGAGTCCTTCACAAGTTGGACTCTTGGTCAGGCATATGGATCAGACTGACAAGATTTACAACTTCAATGAATTTCCATATTTAAACTAGAAGGAATTTTAACTTTTAAAAAAAATTTTATGCACAAAATTAAGTTAAAAATCATTCAAAAATTTATTTTATCATGAAACATTGAATAAGCTAGAGGATGAGGCATTCCATCTCATAGGACGTGAAAGTTGTTTCTACGCACAAAAACTGCACCCACGTACAAGAAAAATTCTTGACTCATAGAGATTTGGTTTTCTAGCTCCAAATTTTTTGTACATATAGCTAAGGTTGATCCAACTCAAACCTAAATTTGGTTTGAATTAATTTGGCCTTAATTAGCCCAATCTAGAATCAATTTCGAATCCAAATCGAAACAAGGAGCTAGTTTTTGCAACATGTGCTAGCATGTCAATTTTGCAAATATGATCTATTCCAATTAGACCCCTGATTAATTTTTATTGTATATGACCCATTGGGTTCTACATCTAGTTAGTAATAGATCTGAGTGCAAGTCAATTTGATTTGATTAGAATTTAATCTAATCGATCTAGATCCAATCGAACTAACCTGATTTCAACAATTAGAACTCTTTCTAATTGGTGATTGCATTAAACTCTTTAATTCGATCAAACCTATAAAACAATATTGACATCTAGCAATATATCATGTCTATCTAAAAGATATAGAATTTTAGTAAAAATACCTATTGGGTATAAAATATCCACAGCCGGAACCCTCAGCGGAATCGACTACAGAACAGCTCCGCCCGGACTCCTACGGGAGCCGGGCTCCGCCTCCGACATCAACTACAGAACAGCTCCGCCCGGACTCCTACGGGAGCCGGGCTCCGCCTCCGACATCAACTACAGAACAGCTCCGCCCGGTCTCCTACGGGAGCCGGGCTCCGCCTCCGACATCAACTACAGCACAGCTCCGTCCGAACTCCTACGGGAGCCGGACTTCACCTTTAACTTTGATTGCAGAGGACTCCACCCGGACTCCTACGGGAGCCGAGCTTCGCTCTCGGTATCAACTGCTGGTAAGCTCCGTCCGGACTCCTACGGGAGCCAGACTTCACCTTTAACTTTGATTACAGAGGACTCCGCCCAGACTCCTACGGGAGCCGGGCTCCGCTCTCGGTATCAACTGCTGGTAAGCTCCGTCCGGACTCCTACGGGAGCCGGACTTCACCTTTAACTTTGATTACAGAGGACTCTGCCCGGACTCCTACGGGAGCCGGGCTCCGCCCGCAGCTTCAGCTCTGAGAGGGTTCCGCCCAGACTCCCACGGAAGTCGGGCTCCACCCACGACCCCAACCGCCAGGAGGACCCCTCCCGGACCTCTACAGAGGTCAGATTCCGACAGCTGCCAAGCTTCAATCAACAGATCCGCGCCCCCCGCTGCCAAGCTTCAATCAACAGATCCGCGCCCCCTGGCAGGTCACAATAACAACCATGATCCTGTTCCACTTCCTGTAGCAGATTCCGCGTGGCTCCATCACCCCCTGCGGCGGACCCATTACTCTCTGACAGGCTGTGTCAACGGCCACGATTCTGCTCCACTCCCTGCGGCAGGTGCTGCGCGACTCCACTACTCCCTGACAACTAGCGGCAACGGACACCGCTCCACTACCTGCAACTGGCTCTACGTGGCAGGCCGTAACAATAGCCACGTGTCTACTCCACTACCCCTTGCAATAAATTCCCCTGACCATGGGCGGCCCACTATCGGACGGTTACAAATGTCACCATCAATTCGTTGCCTCCTCCGCCTATAAAAGGGGGACCCAGATACGTTATTCTCTAAGCTCATTTCTTATCTCAAAACTCTGCTAAATTCTCCGTTCGAGCACTCCATTCTTGTTGAGGCAGAGAACTGACTTGAGCATCGGAGGGTCTTGCCGGAGCAACCCCACCTCCAGTTTAGACTTCCTTTGCAGGTCCCGACAGCGACCGCGGCTTCCCCGACTCCAGCTTCTCCAGCGCGGGCAGATTTTTGCACCAACAGGATTGGCACTAGAGGAAGGGGCTTTGTCTTCGCAGTACCCTTGTTCTTAAAGGAGCGCTCAACGGATCCGCTTCCGGCCATCTTTTCCGGCGCCCAATCTTCATTCCCTCATCTGATGCCCCCACACGAGGTCTCTGCACAACTACCTCCGGCTATGGTCGCCGATAAGGGGTGGCCGGATGACCGGTCTCTGCCGGATTCCGTCAACATCATCTCGGGGGAATCCCGGTGGGAGGCAATCAACGTACCAGCTGCATCCCCCAAGCGACAAAAAGTTGAAGAACCCATCACCTTCACTGAAGTGGACACCTAGGGAGTCCAATTCCCTCATAACGATGCGGTCGTAGTTTCTTTGAACATAGCAAATTATGACGTCCGTAGCATTCTCGTCGACAACGGGAGTTCGGCCGACATCCTGTTCTACAACGCCTTTTCAAGAATGGCCACTCTTAGCGGTCATCTGAGATCGATTTGCTCCCCCTTGATAGGGTTCACCGGTGACGCCATTCCAACGGAGGGAATGATAGCTCTGACTGTGACCGCGGGTCAGTATCCAAAGCAGTCCAGAGCTTTGGTGAATTTTCTGGTGGTAAAGGCGCCATCTGCCTACAATGCAATCCTTGGCCGACCCGGCCTCAATGCCCTCAGAGCTGTTGTTTCAACCTACCATTTGAAATTGAAGTTCCCCACCGACCAGGGGATCAGAGAGGTCCGGGGAGACTAAGTCCTGGCCAGACATTGCTACAACGTCACCTTGCAAAGAAGTGATCAAGCAGACCTCTGTCCGGCCGATGGATTGGATGCTCGTGATGACCTCACTGAAGAGAGGGGCGGTCCTATCGAAGACCTAATACCAATCCCTTTGAATGATGGGAACACGGAGCATGTGGTGTTCATTGGCTCCAACCTGGGGGAGGAGGTGCAGACGCGTCTCGTAGATTTCCTTCGAAGGAATGCGAATATTTTCACATGGGTCCCGGCGGATATGTCGGGGATCGACACAGAAGTCATGGAACATCATCTGACGGTCGACCCTAAACATCGGCCGACAAAAGAAAAAATCCGGAGTCATGCCCCGGAGAGGCAGAAGGCGATAGCCGAGGAAGTGGATAAGCTTCTCAAGGCCGGATTTATTAAGGAAGTCAATTATCCTGAGTGGATCTCCAATGTTGTTTTGGTCAAGAAAGCAAACGGCAAGTGGAGGATGTGTATCGACTTCAAAAAGCTGAATAAGGCTTGTCCAAAGGACAGCTACCCCCTTCCCAGAATTGACCAACTGGTGGATGCTACCTCAGGCCATGAGCTCCTAACTTTTATGGACGCGTTCTCCGGCTATAACCAGATTAGAATGGCATCGAAAGATGAAGAAAAGACAGCTTTCATCACTAATCGCGGCCTTTACTGCTACAGGGTCATGCCGTTCGGCCTCAAGAACGCGGGCGCCACCTATCAACGACTGGTGAACAAAATCTTCGAAGAGCAGATCAGCCGAAACATGGAGGTTTACGTGGACGATATGCTTGCAAAAAGCAGGTCTTCCAGAAATCATATCGCTGACCTCGAGGAAACCTTTGGCACTTTTCGAAAGTATAGAATGAAGCTGAACCCGACCAAAGGTGCTTTTGGGGTAACCTCAGGAAAGTTCCTGGGCTTCATGGTGTCGGGGCGCGGGATTGAGGCCAATCCAGAGAAAATTCGCGCCATCCAAGAGATGACCGCCCCAAGGTCGATCAAGGAGGTTTAGTGCCTCACGGGAAGGATTGCGGCTCTTAATCGCTTTGTCGCGAGGTCGGCCGAATGATGTTTGCCCTTCTTTCAAACCCTCAAGCAGCCGAAGAACTTCTGTTGGACCTCTGAATGCCAACAGGCATTCGAAGAATTAAAAGGCTACCTTAGCTCACCCCCACTGCTGGCGAAGCCCGAACCTGGGGAGGAACTATTTTTGTACCTGGCAGTCTCTCCCACAGCCCTCGCAGCTGTCCTTGTCAAAGAAGAAACGAAAGTCCAACGACCGGTCTACTACATTAGCCGCGCGCTGAGAGACGCCGAGACCAGGTATACTAAATTAGAAAAACTGACCTACGCCTTGTTGATTGCAGCTCGGAGACTCCGACCTTACTTTCAAGGGCACACGGTGACGCTACTCACCGATCAACCGATCAAGGCAGTTTTGCACCGAGCTGATACCTCTGGAAGAATGGCAAAATGGGCAATCGAGCTCACAGAATTCGACATCAACTATAAATCTAGACCAGCAATAAAGGCCCAAATATTGGCAGATTTCATAGTAGAGTGCACCATCCCAGAGGAGGCCGAACCTGAGTAAAGCAAAGTTGACGACCTGAAGACTCAACCGAACTCCCCCAACGAAGAAGCCAGTCCTTCCGATTGCTTTTGGACCCTCTATATGGACGGATCTTCCAACATGGCAGGTGTGGGTGCAGGCCTGATCTTGGTCAGCCCGGAGGGAGTCGTCGCAGAGTACGCTCTGCATTTTGGGTTCCCCACAACAAACAATGGAGCGGAATATGAAGCTCTGATTGCAGGATTAAGGATCGCCAAAGAGCTGAAAATAGATCAACTCCGGGTGCACAACGATTCCCAACTTGTGGTGGGACAAGTCAGCGGGAGTTATGAAGTGCGGGAGGACAGTATGGCCAAATATCTTGAGAAAGTAAAGGGGCTTACCCCCGCCTTTAGCAGTTTCGACATCAGGCAGATTCCAAGGTCGGAGAATACCAGAGCCGATCTTCTCTCCAAGCTGGCGACATCGGCTCCGGCCGAATTGTCCAAAGACGTCCTCTTTGAAGTTCTAAAACATCCGAGTACAGAAGAACCACGGCCCATAATGGAGATCGACCACGAGTCCAGCTGGATCGACCCACTGATAACCTATTTTAAAGATGGAGTTCTCCCCCAGGATGCGAAAGAGGCTCGAAAGCTCCGAAATCAAGCCTCCCGATACATCCTTTATGAGGGCAAATTGTACAAAAGATCATACTCCTTGCCCCTCTTAAGGTGTCTCCGGCCCTCAGAAGCTGACTACGCTTTATGGGAAGTACACGAGAGAGCTTGCAAAAACTATTTGGGTGCCAGATCTTTATCCCACAAGCTACTCCGCCAAGGGTATTACTGGCCAACAATGCATCATGATTCGACCGAATACGTCAAAAAGTGCGATCATTGCCAAAGATACGCCAACGTCCAGAGACAGCCCGCCACTGAGCTCACACCCCTGAGTTCCCCATTGCCTTTTGCACAGTGGGGGATGGACATCCTTGGCCCCTTTCCCATGGCATCTGGGCAAAGAAAGTTCCTCCTGATAGCAATCGACTACTTCACCAAATGGGTCGAGACCGAACCACTAGCAAAAATCACAGAAGCAAAAGTACAAGATTTCGTTTGGAAGTCAATTGTGTGCAGGTTCGATCTGCCTAGAACCCTAATCACTGATAACGGACGGCAATTCGCGGGAGCAAGATTCGTCGAATTCTGTGAAGATCTAAACATCTCCCACAACTTCACATCAGTAGCCCACCCTCAGGCGAACGGCGAAGCAGAGGTAACTAACAGAACCCTGTTGCAGGGAATTAAGACAAGGCTTGAAAAAGCAAAAGGAACTTGGGCGGACGAGCTTTATCATGTGCTATGGGCGTATCGAACCACCCAGAGGTTACCTACAGGGGAGACTCCCTTTGCTTTAGCCTTCGGTACGGAAGCCGTCATCCCGATCGAGCTTAAACTCCCGTCGGCACGAGTCATGACATTCGATGAACCCCAAAATGCACAAAGTCTCAGAGCCAACCTCGACCTGCTGGAAGAAAGGCGGGAGATTGCTCAGGTTCGAATGGCAGCCTACAGACAGAAAGTTGCCCGATATTACAATGCCCGGGTCAAGAGCAAAGCCTTTAAAGAAGGAGATCTGGTGCTTCGACGAGCTGCTGTCTCACAACCTCAGGACCGGGGGAAGCTCGCCCCGAACTGGGAGGGATCTTATGAGGTCAAAGAAGTAGTTCGGCCCAGAACTTATTATCTCAAGGAGCTCGGAGGAGCCGACCTCCCACGATCGTGGAGCTCAGAAAACTTATGGATGTACTACCAGTAACTTCGTTTTAGTCGAAAATCGCATTCCCATGTGTCTTTAGACAATTCAAGCAAACTATGTCAAAAACAAAAGGGCAATCTCATAAAGTCGAAGGCCCGGTTCTTTTAGATCGGATGGGGGGAGAGGCCTTGCAATGCCCATATGTGCCCCCACAGCCCTGTTAGGGACAGGAGGAGAACCTCGCCCTAACTTGAGCAAAGTCAAAGGTCCGGTTCTTTTAGACCGGATGGGGGGAGAGGCCTTACAACATCCTAATGTGCCCCCACAGCCATGTCAAGAACAGGAGGAGAACCTTGTCCTGACATGAGCAAAGTCGAAGGCCCGGTTCTTTTAGACCGGATGGGGGGAGAGGCCTTACAACGCCCTAATGTGTCCCCACAGCCATGTCAGGAACAGGAGGAGAACCTCATCCTGACATGAGCAAAGTCGAAGGCCCGGTTCTTTTAGACCGGATGGGGGGAGAGGCCTCACAACGCCCATATGTGCCCCCACAGTCCTGTTAGGGACAGGAGGAGAACCTCGCCCTAACTTGAGCAAAGTCAAAGGCCCGATTCTTTTAGATCGGATGGGGGGAGAGGCCTTACAACGCCCTAATGTGCCCCCACAGTCATGTCAGGAACAGGAGGAGAACCTCATCCTGACATGAGCAAAGTCGAAGGCCCGGTTCTTTTAGAATGGAGGGGAGAGAGGCCTTACAATGCCCTAACGCGCACCCACAAGCCAGGCTGGTAACGAGAGGAAAACCTCACGCCGGCTCGAGCAAAATGAAAGGTCCAGACTCCTACGGGAGCCAGGTTCCAATGACAAAGAAGACTTCACCCGAACTCCTACGGGAGCCGGGTTCCAACGACAAAGAAGACTTCACCCGGACTCCTACGGGAGCCGGGTTCCAACGACAAAGAAGACTTCACCCAGACTCCTACGGGAGCCAGGTTCCAACGACAAAGAAGACTTCACCCGGACTCCTACGGGAGCCAGGTTCCGACGCCAAGGAAGGCTTCACCCGGACTCCTACGGGAGCTGGGTTCCGTCCACGACGCCCAAGAAAACTTCACCCGAACTCCTACGGGAGCCGGGTTCCATCGCCAACATCAGCTACAGGACAACCCCACCTGGACTCCTACGGGAGCCGGGCTCCGCTGACAACAGCAACTGCCGATAGACCTTGTCCAGACCCCTACGGGACCCGAACTTTGCCTACGACTTTGATTGCAGGAAGACTTCGCCCTGACCCCTACGAGAGCCAGGCTACTCCAACTTCAGGAGGGCTTCTCCGTTCGTACTCCCAAGGGAGCCGAACTTAGCTCCGACTTCAGTAGAGAAAAAACCCAAGCAAAAAAGGAAAGCAAACAGTGCCCGAAGGCAACGGAAGCTCGAATCCCCAAATTCAAGCCCTAGGAGGGACCTCGGGCTCGAAGGGCCCCAAGCGAACCTGCAGCCGTCGACGGAATGACAATCGGATATCGTCGAACGGCGTAAGAGCCGAAAAGTAGCTCGACAAATGACAACCCCACATGAACAGAAGAGGTCGTCGATGACCTTGGGACGATGTGAAAAAGAAAAGAAGAAGAGAAGGAAGAAAGAGGAAAAGAAAATGAAGAAGTTTGACAGACAACTATTTAATGCGAGATGCAGATGAGGTAACAAAATCTCTTTTTCATTTAACAAGAGTATACGTTACAGGACCCGGTGGGTCAGAAAGAAGAAGAAGATACACGTCATCGCAAGCCTCGCAAACACGGTTCGGGAAGGGTGAACTGGAGGCCGCTCCGAGCTGCGAGCTCCTCTTCCCATCTCTGTCCTTCTCAGTCGCGTTCTCTAGTGCGTGTAACAGCTCTCACCCCATCTCACCTCATTCTGTCTCCGAAGTCCCAACCCTAGCGAGAAAAGGGTGGGATAGATCTCTGGAGGCGGTAAGGGCAACAACGGCAGTAGCGAAGACCTGTTTCAAGAAGAACCGGAGTCACCTTGGAAGCGGTAGCGACGCCAGAGATGTGCCTCATCCCCGACAGCCGCCACCCAAAATGCTCCGGCAAGGTCGGCATGCGCTACTTCCACCGTCCCTGCAACAAGTTCCACTGCCCCACCGTCGACGCCGACCGCCTCCGGTCCCTCGGCCCCGACGGCGTCAAGGATCCCGTCATGGCTTATGACGGCAGCTCTGCCCTCTTGACTGGTATCACCCCGCCTTGCTACTCCGAAATTCGCGGGTAGAATAACTTCACCGACAGCCCCCGTTATTAAACCCCTGTTGTTGAAGGAATTCTTCCCTGAGTCCCCTTTAAAACGAGGGAGATCCTCACCGGCCGCCGTTCTCCTCCTCACCTTCCTCCAAGCCCTAGAAATCCCCTCAAGAACAGCCTCCGGGGTAGAGGACATGGTGTAGAAAGCCTCAGAGAAGAATTGGGGGGCTGAAGAAAGCAAGGACTGGTGCGAGGGAAGCAAGGCTCTCAGGCGAAAGAAAGGCGCCAGGATGAAGCCATGAAAGGACTAGGGGGTTTAAATAGCCGACGGATCCTAGCATAGTTATGGCGGCGAGTCTTCCTGGGCCAACTGGCGCGTGCCACGTGTTGCGCTTATCCCCTTCATCGCTATCGAGGGTTGACCGTTCGCAAATTCCCGTGGCACGGCGCTTGGGGATCGCGTTTCGATGGGGGTTCCGAAAAGACTCTTCAGGTCACCTTCACCGAAAAGCGGGCTCTGACGTACACACATTAAATGCCAAAATATCTAGAGGTGGCAGTGCGCAGGATTCGAAGGGACGGTTCCGGCTGTGCCCATCTCTCTCTGTACTTCCTTCATTTGAAATTCAAACTCGGAAGTAGGGGGACTGCTGTTGGGTATAAAATACCCACAGCCGGAACCCTCAGCGAAATCGACTACAGAACAGCTCCGCCCGGACTCCTACGGGAGCCGGGCTCCGCCTCCGATGTCAACTACAGAACAGCTCCGCCCGGACTCCTACGGGAGCCGAGCTCCGCCTCCGACATCAACTACAGAACAGCTCCGCCCGGACTCCTATGGGAGCTGGGCTCCGCCTCCGACATCAACTACAGAACAGCTCTGCCCGGTCTCCTACGGGAGCCGGGCTCCGCCTCCGACATCAACTACAGCACAGCTCCGTCCGAACTCCTATGGGAGCCGGACTTCACCTTTAACTTTGATTGCAGAGGACTCCGCCCGGACTCCTACGGGAGCCGGGCTCCGCTCTCGGTATCAACTGCTGGTAAGCTCCGTCCGGACTCCTACGGGAGTCGGACTTCACCTTTAACTTTGATTGCAGAGGACTCCCCCCGGACTCCTATGGGAGCCGGGCTCCGCTCTCGGTATCAACTGCTGGTAAGCTTCGTCCGGACTCCTACGGGAGCCGGACTTCACCTTTAACTTTGATTACAGAGGACTCCACCCGGACTCCTACGGGAGCCGGGCTCCGCCCGCAGCTTCAGCTCCGAGAGGGTTCCGCCCGGACTCCCACGGAAGTCGGGCTCCACCCACGACCCCAACCGCCAGGAGGACCCCTTCCGGACCTCTACAGAGGCCGGATTCCGACCGCTGCCAAGCTTCAATCAACAGATCCGCGCCCCCTGGCAGGTCACAATAACAACCATGATCCTGTTCCACTTCCTGTAGCGGATTCTGCGCGGCTCCATCACCCCCTGCGGCAGACCCATTACTCTCTGACAGGCTGTGTCAACGGCCACGATTCTGCTCCACTCCCTGCGGCAGGTGCTGCGTGACTCCACTACTCCCTGACAACTAGCGGCAATGGACGCCGCTCCACTACCTGCAACTGGCTCTACGTGGCAGGCCGTAACAATAGCCACGTGTCTACTCCACTACCCCTCGCAATAAATTCCCCTGACCATGGGCGGCCCACTACCGGACGGTTACAAATGTCACCATCAATCCGTTGCCTCCTCCGCCTATAAAAGGAGGACCCAGATACGTTATTCTCTAAGCTCATTTCTTATCTCAAAACTCTGCTAAATTCTCCGTTCGAGCACTCCATTCTTGTTGAGGCAGAGAACTGACTTGAGCATCGAAGGGTCTTGCCGGAGCAACCCCACCTCCGGTTTAGACTTCCTTTGCAGGTCCCGACGGCAACCACGGCTTCCCCGACTCCAGCTTCTCCGGCACGGGCAGATTTTTGCACCAACAATACCAAAAATACCCTTTAATGGAAAGTTATTGTACAATTTGATCATGTGATCTCCCTACATCCCGAATATGACTCCGAATATGGAATGATGTCAAATCCAATATCATACTCATATTTCTCTCAATCTTATATGATGATTCAATTAATAAAATATTAAAAACTTTTTTTAATTTTTATTTTACATTGATCAAAGGCTTCCTGAATCATCAATCAATTAGAGCAAGTAGGATGCGATCTCCTCTTACCAGAAGTGATCAATTCTATGTTGACCTACTCACAACCTCCATACATATTCTACCATATCCAGAACACCCCATACATAACTAAGTCATGAATGAGTATGAACCAAAAAAATATGGATTTATGTATACAAGGTTCTATGGTAGTCTCAGGTCAAAGGATTATATGCACAACTCCCACAATAAGAAAATATTTTTTGACGGGTAAGTAAATTCTATAAGATGTTTCTTAACTCAGATCAATTCAGTGAACTTATTCTCTAATGAGCACCCACTTCTTTATATTAGTGTCTCACACAAGTGGCATATGAGATCAGCCACCCTCTCCATCGAGCATACATAGGAAGTGCTAGTCTAACCAGAACATTGATCTTCTTCTCAATACTTTTATGACTAAGAATATTTTAAATTAAGATTTTTAAGATTTTAGGTCTCATAGGTATGATCTCATCATAACCCTAAACCCATTACCCTGATTTATGGAGTTCATCATAATCATTACAAAAGTAAGATGCAGTATATGATGAAAAATATTTTTTATTATTTAAAGAGTCAATACATGAGTCTGGAAGATTACAAGGAAAATCCATCAAAATATAAATTTTGATTAATTTGTAGGACATATTCCTTTCAATCTCCCACTTGCACTAAAACCAATCACCCTTATATTTTATCTCCATACAATCGAGATGGTGATCGAACTACTGCTGTGGTAGAGCCTTAGTGAACGGGTCTGCTATGTTATTTTTTGTTTCTACTCATTCAATGATAACATCTTGTCTTTCGATTATTTCACGAACGAGATGGAAGCATCTTAGAATGTGTTTGGATTTATGATGAGACCTTGATTCCTTTGCTTGAGCAATTGCTCCAGTATTATCACAGTAAAGTGGTACTAAATTCTTAATCTTAGGAACGACACCCAATTCAGTGATGAATTTCTTCATCCAGACAGCTTTCTTGGTGGCTTCACCTGCAGCTATATATTCTGCCTCAGTGGCTGAGTCAGCTACAGTCTACTACTTGAAATTTTTTCAACTAACAGCTCCACCATTAAGAGTAAAGATATATCCTGAAGTGGACTTGCTATCATCAGGGTCTGATTGGAAACTAGAGTCAGAATAACCTTCTAGTTTTAGATCAGATCCTCCATATACCAGAAAAATATATTTAGTCCTTCTCAGGTACTTAAGAATATTTTTCACTGCTTTTCAATGATCCTCTCCTGGATCAGCCTGAAATCTACTAACTATGACTATGACTAAGGCATAGGCAGCATCAGGCCTAGTACATAGCATAGCATACATGATCGATCCTACTGTCGAAGTATAGGGAATAGAACTCATTCTATTTCTCTCTTCTGATATTTTAAGAGACATCCTTTTAGAGAGATGTATGCCTTGACTCATGGGTAATAACCTCTTTTACTCCCATCCATGCTAAACATCTTTAGCACTAAGTCTATGTACTTGGATTGGGACAAGCCTAACATCCTCTTAGATCTATCCCTATAGATCTTTATACCTAGTATATAGGATGCTTCACCCAAATCCTTCATGAAAAACTTACTTGATAGCTATATCTTTACCGATTGTAACATTGGGATATCATTCTCAATAAGAAGTATGTCATCCATATATAAAATTAAGAAGACAATGGCACTCCCACTAGTCTTCTTGTATACACAAGGTTCATCCATATTTTTGATAAAGTCAAATTTTTTGACTGTAACATCAAATCAGATGTTCCAACTCCTCGAGGCCTGCTTTAATTTATAAATAGATTTTTCTTAAGCTTGTATACCTGATTTGCTCTTCCTTTCGAGATAAATCCTTCTGGCTGAGACATGTAAACCTCTTCCTCAAGATAACCATTAAGGAAGGTGGTCTTCACATCCATTTGCCAAATCTTATAATCATGGTATGCTGCTATTGCAAGCATAATCCGTATAAATTTAAGCATGGCAACAGGTAAAAATATTTCATCATAATCAATACCCTATTTTTACCTGAAACCTTTAGCTACCAATCTAGCTTTATAGGTTTCAACTTGACCATCTGCTCCAATCTTTTTTCTTATAGACCCATTTGTATCCAATAGGAGTCATACCCTCTAGTGCATCAACCAAAGTCCATACTTGGTTGGAGTACATGGAGTCCATTTCAGATTTTATAGCCTCTAGTCATTTGTCTGAGTCCCTACTCATGATGGCTTCCGTATAGGTCAAAGGTTCATCATTCTCAATGATGTGTTCATCATTCTCAATGATGTGGACTTCATTATTCTTAATAATGAATCCATACCTTATTGGTACATTCCGTACTCTATCCGACCTTCAAAGAGGAGGTATATTTTATGGTTGTACTTTATTAATGAATATTTTTGGTTGAGGATCATCTTGTGCCTGCATTTGTAGGTCTTGAACTTCTCCAAGTTCAATTTTCTTCCCACAGCCTCTTTTTAGGATAATTTTTTTTTTCATAAAAGTAGCATATTTACTGACAAACACCTTATGTTCAGTAAGAGGTAAAAGAGGTATCCTATACTCTCTTTAGGATAGCCTACTAACAAGTATTTATCTGTCCTAGCACTCAGCTTATGTCCAAAATTTTTTTTAACATAAGCTGGACAGCCCCATATCTTAAGATACTTAAGATTAGGCTTCTTTCCTCTCCATATCTCATATAGAGTACTTGATATAGATTTTGAAGGTACTCTGTTCAGAATATAGACAGTAGTTTATAGGACATGTCCCCAGAAAAAAATAGGCAAATCTGTAAGGCACATAATGGACCGCACCATATCTAATAAAGTGCGATTCCTTCTTTCTGCTACACCATTTAGCTGTGGTGTATAGGGAGGGGTCCATTTTGAGAGAATTTTATTTTCTTTAAGATGATCCAGAAACTCATTTGATAAGTATTCTCCTTCTCAATCAGATCAAAAGATTTTAATATTTTTTTCAGTTTGTTTCTCGACCATATTTTGATACTCTTTAAATTTATCAAAAACTTTGGATTTGTGTTTCATAAGATACATATATCCAAATCTAGATAAATCATCAGTGAATGTTATAAAATAAAAGTATCCTCCTCTAACTTCTATTGTCATAGGATCACGTACATCAGTATGTACAAGTTCTAAAAACTCACTTGTCCTTTCTCCATGTCTACCAAAATGGAGTCTTAGTCATTTTTCCCATAAGACAAGATAAACAAGTATTTAATGATTCATATTCATAAGGATCAAAGAACTCTTCTTTGTATAACTTGTTGATCTTTGTCTCACTTATATGACTAAGTCAACAATGCCAAAGTAAAGTATTATTCAATTCTTCTCTCTTTCGCATTTTACTTTCATCAATATGAAAAATATTATCATTAGATAGAATCAGAAGACCATTATTAATAACGCCATGATAAAAAATTTATTAGAAAAAAAAATTGAGCAACTATTGCTCTTTCCATTTATTTCATAATCTCGTTGCAATAGCAATGGTACAAAAATAATATTTCTAATGATCTTAAGCATATAATAATAGTTTTCTAGCTCTAAGATCTTCTTAGAAGATTACTTTAACATATATGTCCCCATAGCCTCTACTTGGATGGACTCTCTTCCAGCACCATAGAGCTTGAAATCATCCTTCTTCAGTACTCTAATGTTCTACAGCCCCTACAACGATTTGTAGATATGAGAATCGTAGACAGTATCCAATACCCAAGAGTCTGAATTGAAAGAACTTAATGACAAAATTGTATGTATCTCATAAATACCTTTTCATGCGTCGCTTGCACCAACCTTTACAGTTGCAAGATATAACTTGTAATTTCTTTTCCAGTGTCCTACCTTGCTGTAGTGAAAGCAGGTACCCTATCCTGAGACTTTCTTTTCTTTCTTCTTCATCTTGCCACCCTTAAGATTCAGTACTTTCTTTGAACCCTTAAAATCTGATTTCTTCTTAGAGATTTTACCCATAAGAAGAAGTAGAGCATTTTCTTTCTTAATATGGCTCTCAGCTGTCTTAAGCATATTCAACAGCTCAGGCAAGGAGGTATTCAGTTTGTTCATGTGATAGTTCACGACAAACTGAGCGAATGACTTGGGAAGAGATTGCAGGATCAAATCCTGACTTAATTCTCCATCCATCACAAAACCTAGCTGACCCAATCTAGTAATCAGATCAATGACCTTCAGGACATGGTCTTGTATGGATGATCCCTCAGTCATTCTAGCACAGAATAACTACTTAGATATCTCAGATCTAGTAGTTCTACTCTATTCTCCATACAACTCTTTAAGATTGAGGAGTATGGATTGAGTATCCATGCTCTCATGCTGCCTCTACAACTCATTACTCATAGAGGCCAGTATGATGCACTTGACAGTCAAACTATCATTCTTTCACATCCTGTATGTGGATACCTTCTCCTCTATGGTATCATCCCCAACCTCTTGTGGTTTAGGGATGTCAATAATATAGGAGAGCTTCTTCAAAGTGAGTATGATATTTAAATATTTCAACCAGTCCACATAATTGGGACTGATCAATTTATTAAAATCTAAAATTTTTTACAATGATAGTGAAGATGCCATTTGTAGAATTTAATCTATAATAATTAAAGAACATTATATGAGCAAACAACTCATATTGCCTCATATAATTAAATAAGATTTTTAGATTTAATTGTGCCTCTCACTATTTTATCGAACATCATAACCCTCTAGTATGATGAACGAGATATATTTCATATTTATCTTAGTGGTATTGAGATCCTAATTCCTCATAATAATCTTGTGTTAACACAACAAACCCTTATGAGTTCATAGGTAGAAAACTCTTTCCAATTGCATCTCATACAATTCTCAATGTCATATCTTGGCCTCTAAGACATTATTAGTCTTGTGTTAACACAACAAGTTATAATATTTTAGTTAAGTTAGACCCTTCATTTCAATACTGTCAAATTCTAATATAACTGTCCTTGTGTTAACACAATAAAGTAGTACATTCAAAATTGCCGTAAGCATCTTTTATGCACCAAGATTATGTTATATCAATCCTTGTGATAAGCCTTATGTTAACACAATAAACTAGCCATAGTTCATGATGTAACATTAACCGAGCATGAAAGAAGGCCCTTAGTAGTATTTTCAATATTAGAATTTTTCAATATCAAGATTGCTTAATCAAATTGGCCAAGTAAGTAAGGTGGGGGTCCCCCCGTTGCTTTTCTTAGATACTAATAAATTGACCAGGTCAGACAATGAAACTAATTAAAGAACCACCTATAGTACTTTTCTAGACACCAATTGATCAATTGATCAAGAATTAGTTAACCCATAGTTGCATATCACTACCACTTAATATAATTTTTAATGAGGGCTATTATTTGGTCTCATGTATATTCTAACTATATAATGTTAATTTATATATCAATATTAAAATATTCTATATGTGCAAGTGTAGCATATGAACATTCATCATCTTAGGACAACCTTGCAGCATAACCCCGTTATGCTAAGACAACATTATGTCAGGATGATGAAGTGGTGAATCATATATGCATCATTTCATATCATCATATGAAAGCATAATAGAAGATATAAATTATTTTATAGTATAAATCATACTATGCATCACATAAACAATATGTATATATGATTGAACCAAACAAGGCCGGCTCTGATACCACTGTAGGGTTTTAGGATGGGCATGCACAGCAGAAGCATAATAAATTTTAAATTTTAAATTAAAAAATTTTAAATATAAAATTTTTAAATCAGTATCTCCCTAATGATTAACAATCATATATAATATAAATTTAAAATTAAATTCAAGCTATAGAAGAATACCTGCAGCGCTTAATCCAAATTCTAATAGAACCTCCACCAGGTGCCCAAATGTTTGCCCTCCAACGGTGATCCACACAGGGCTATGATCAGGACACCAACTCTTTGAGATAATTCTTCCTCCAAAATTCTCACTCTGAGAATTTTTTTAGATACTAAGACCTCAAGACCCTTTTCCTCTTCTCCTAGCCTTCCTATCCCTACCTTTCTTCTCTCCTTGTCTTCCTTAATTCTCTTCCTAGACTCTTATCCTAAAATTAGACTTGTCCTTACTATTTTGGACTTATCCTAACAAGAGAAAGAATAGACTAATTAGACAATAGGGAGAGAATGTTAGAAAGAAAGGAGGAATTGAAAATCTGAATTAATCCAATCCCCCGACGCACCCCCCTTTAAATACTTAGCGACGGGTTGCCTTCGAGAATTATTCGTGCCCTTTCCACGTGCCATCTCGCATCCATTAAAAAATCTCATGCCTCCTGATGAATTATCATGCCCATCTAGAAGATTTTGACACATGACAATCATCAAAAAAAAATTCAAGAAATGCTTTGCGCAGAAGGACTCTTCGAAATATTTTTCTCGATGATTCTCCGATGCGTCACGCAGCTTCCTATGGCATAATTTTTCTCCACCACCCATCAGTGCAATTTTATCCATCCAATGGCCAAAAATGAAGGTGCTAACATTATAATAGTGTGGAAAAAATCTCAAATTAAGAAGTGGCATGACAAATGGGTTAGAGTCCTTCACAAATTGGACTCTTGGTCAGGCTCATGGATTAGACTAACAGGATTTCCAACTTCAATGAATTTTCATGTTTAAATCAGACGGAATTTTAACTTTAAAAAATTATTTATGCATAAAATTAAGTTACCCAAAAATTTATTTCATCATGAAATATTGGATAAGCTTGAGGATGAGGCATCCCATCTCATGGGACGTGAAAGCTGTTTTTGTGCACAAAAACTGCACCCACTCACAAGAAAAATTTTTGACCCATGGAGACTTAGTTTTCTGGCTCTAAATTTTTTGTACATATAGCTAAGGGCTAACCCAACTCAAACATAAAATTGGTTTAAATTAATTTAGCCTTAATTAGCCCAATCTAGAATCAATTTTGAACCCGATTCAAAACAGAGAGCTAGTTTTTGCAACATGTGCTAGCATGTCAATTTTGCAAATATGATCTAATCCAATTAGACCCTTGATCAATTTTTTTTATGTGTGATCCATTGGGTTCTATATCTAGCTAACAATAGATCTGAGTGCAAGTCAATTTGATTTGATTAAAATTTAATCTAAGCAATCTAGATTCAATTGAACTAATCCGATTTCAACAATTAGAACTTTTCTAATTGATGATTGAATTAAACTCTTTAATTTGATCAAACCAACAAGACAAGATTGACATCTAGCAATATATCATGTCTACCTAGTGTTGAAAATAGTGTCCCAAAGTCAATCGTCAACCTGTTGATGGTTGTGCTCATTCTTGTATTAGTATATGAATTATAAATAAATAAAAGTTATTTTGGTATTTTTTATCACAAATTATTTCATCTTCTAATGAACTCCTATGTTATGGTGAAGTCCTTAGGACTATTTAGACTCGACAAAGAAGGATTTGTCATTTAGTCCTTAAACCTGTTCGCGATCAAATGATATGTTGTTACCAAGGACAACAATGTTTATCAAGCATAGATCATTGTATGCCATATGGGTTGGTTGTCCTCTTAACTAAGGAGTGTGGAGACACTGGTATGGCATACAGGTGAGATGTAAGGGTACATCTGCACTGAACGTGACCGACTCTGGAGTTTTTTCTGCTGTCAAGATTTGCTCCAATGGGATATGGGTATAACTGTCTCTCCGATCTGAGACCGTCACAGTGACTTGCAAGCAACTCACTGCACTTAGGCACTGGACTATCTAAATTTCTAATTCAGTGACGGAAGGTTGCTGGGTGTAGTCAAGTACTTGACTTGTCGGTGCGTGTGTCAAGATGGGATTGACCACTCCAGTTCAGGAGCTGTGTACAGTCGTGTTTTAATTTAGCAAAACCTTGATCAGGATAGTCCTAGTGAGGAGTCACAGGATTGTTTGAGTTGAGCACGATTCAGATGATCTAATCAGAGTTGACAGTTTAACCCTGAGTCATCCTATACATAGGAGTCAAAAGGGATGAATTATACAGTAACCATATTCACGTAGGTTTTGAGTATTGCGATTGTAACTATTTGATCTATCCAGACGTCGGGTACCATTGCTAAATGGTCACTTCGATTAGTATAGGAATTAGTTCCTGTGCTACCGGCTTAGGTTCGAACCTACGGGGTCACACACATTAGAGGTTCCTATCTGATTTGTTGGCTGGTGAAGAGTCCTAATACTCATGGACTTTGAGTCCTACATGTCTGGAACTCTGTGATTGAGAATCAGGATTCTCTAATCATGAGTTCCACACATTTTGGGTATCGAGGTCAAGAGTCCCACTGGTTTGGGACTTTTTGATCAGAATTTCATATCGATGAACTTTGATATCCGATTGCCCATCGAATTTGGACTCAATATTTATGAGAGGTTTAATTAGTGATTTGATCACTAATTAACTCAATTTGATTGAGTAATTATTTTTGGATCAAGTCTAATTGAATTAGATTCAGTTGGATTTGACCCGATTAGGTTAAGTGTTGACCTAATCGCTAAGGTGGTTTGGTCCCTGATCTAATCAGGGGTTGGGCATAGTCAATTCTTGATTTGATTAGAATTTTATTGAGCCTAATTAAGCCTAATTAAGTTAGGTTTAACTTAGTCTAATTGTGCCTAACCTATTTTGATTAGGTTGGCTCAATTAGGTTGAAACCACTTTGACCTCATCTCACAGCGCCACCTCACTTATCTGCACCCATTTGAATTCATGAGAAACAACTTCTCATGAATTTTCTCCCACACAGAAGCCTTCCCACACCCTCCCTTGTGTGCCATTTATCTAGATAAAGATTGGTTTGTTGTCCATTAAAATTCAAAGGATGTTTGAATTTGAATGGGCAACTAATCCATACGCCACCAACCATATCTTGTGCGCCAATTAATCTACATGAGAAAGAGTTTCTCGTATAAATTCTCCATGCACAAAGAACCCACGCCTCCTCTCTTCTCTCACCCAGAGTGGATAAGGATGGGTTGGTTTGTATTTGAATTCAAATTCAATTTGAAGTCAAGTGACCAACCACCTATCTTTATCTTCTCACATGGATAAGACGCATCTTGCACTGTTTTAAAAGAGAAGAGAATGTGGGGTGTGCGTAGAATTTTTTTGAGAGAGAATAGTGGGTGTGAGGAAGCCTTGTGCATGAGTTGGAAGTTTAAAAACTTTTGAGAGAAAAGAAAAGAAAAGAAACAAAAGTGGGCGCAGAGTTTTCAGTGAGTACCCTAGGGTTACTGCCTAGGGTTCGGGAAGTGAGAAAGTGAGCTATGAGTATCGTGAGCCCACCAGATCTTAGGGAGAGCTTCATCAATCTCTCAAGTACATCTGCTGATGATCTAAAGTATTCAAAGAGTCGGCAGATCAAGATCGAAGGAGTTCGATCAACATCAGCCATCGAAAGGGTTCTGCAACGAACTAGCATTCGTGAGGAGCCGATCAGACCGGAAGCTTTGTGTGGATGATCCGTAGAGGCCAGACATACTGTGTGGCTACATTGTGATGATTGAAGCTTTCCAATGGTGATCAGACTACGGCGATCAACTATCCGCATAAAGGTAATGTGTTCTGAACACATAACAGTAAAAAAATTACTGTAGAATTCAAAATTTTAAATTTAAATGTATGCTATATATATCATATTTAGATCCTTATGTAGGGTTAATATATGTTAATTAATTAGATTAATTAATAATTTTCATGATAAAATTATAATTTTAAAAAAAATTTAAAATTATCGTTTTACCCCTGCACTGAAATTCACACAAATGGTATCACAGCAGGTTTTAAAATATGATATACATTTGCATGCGTAGATTAAGTAGTAATCTAAAAGTTTAAATTTAAAATTTAAAATTCAAAATTCAAAATTTGAATTTTAAAATTTGTTCGAAATTCAAAATTCAAAAATTCAAAATTTGAATTTTGAAATTTGAATTTTAAAATTTGAAATTTGAAATTCAAAAATTCAAAAATTTGAAATTTGAAATTTAAAAATTATTAAAAATTTCAAATTTAAAATTCAAAATTTGAAATTCAAAATTTGAAATTTAAAATTTAAATTTTAAAATTGATATATTTAGATATACTTGATCTAAGTAGCAAGTAGTCTAATTGGGTTGGTTGCCATGGTCGTCCGATCATAGGAGAAAAGAAGGGTTTAAAGGCCCTCTCCTCCTATTTGATGGGGTTCTCCTATGGTGGTAGGGGTGCCGATACGATTATATCCCATACAGACGAAGCAGCGAAAGGACTTAATTGTAAAGGTTCAATTGTAAAATTTATCATGAATGTGTTAGATTAGATCTAAAGGAATATTCATGATTTATTTTGATTGAATTATTTTCTGTTATGTAATTAGCAATAGGATTGCTGTTTATGAAATGTACTGATCCGTTTGTGAAATAAGTCAACACATTTGGTGAACAGAAAATAAAACCTTTCAAATTTGAAAATTATTTTCGAAATACCAAACCCTGACCCATTGTCCAAATACTTAATTAAAAGAATTAAGTATTGTCTAGTTGGTCTAGAATTGTGAATTAAGACATAAGACAATTGCATAAACTTGTGGGTCAATGGGTTAGATGGATTAGGTCCATAATTGGGTTAGACCTAAGGTTAGCTTAAAGAAATGGACTAAATTAGAGTAATTGGTCAAATCTAATCAAAAGTTGAATTAGATTAGGTCAAGGACACTCTAGACTCAACTCCAATAGTTGTAGTTGAATGGGTCCATGTCTTTAACTAGACCAAGATGGACTTAATTCATGGCTACGTGGTGGAACCCTGTTGTTCCCTAGATTGATTTTGATGATTACAAAGCAGTTAAAGGGGTACTAATATTTCTCACTTGAAAAAGCCTTTTTTGCTCCTCAAGGGCAAAATGGTAATTTTACCAAAACCCTGATTTGATGATATCAAATGATAGAACAAAAGATTTGTGATCCAATGGTAAAAATTTTATTAATTTTAGACTTGTATGCTGAAAGATATGCATGATTGAAAATCATGAGTCGACCCATGAGTCGACTCATGGCACATGAGATGACTGGCACGCTGAATTTCCTGGCCGGCACAGACTTGGCAAATCCTGTGAGTCGACCCATGAGTCGACCCCCAAGGCATGAGTCGACTCATGAGTCGATCTCTGCGGGTCTTTTTGCTAGTTTTACAGAACAATGAATCCTGTTCACTTCTGTGACATTTTTCCACAGAGGTCGACCCATGAGTCGACCCCCAGGCATGAGTCGACTCATGAGTCGATCCCTGTAACGAGATTTTTTCACAACGGCTAGTTTTTAACCCATTTTAAGTGCTTTTAATGCTCATTTAATGCGATATAACGGCTCTTTTTCAGCCTAGAATGTTTCCCTCTATTTCTTAAAGCTATAAAAGGAACAAAAAGGTGAAAAACAAAGTAGAGAAAGAAAGAGATTTAAAGAGCATTCAAGAGAGTATTGAAGAGCATTCAAAAGAGAGAATTTGAAAAAGGGTTTCTCAAGCCAACTTTTCAGCCCTAATCAAGAGCTTATTCAAAGCTTTCAAGAAGCCTTCAATCCAAGCTCACCAACTCCTCAAGCGCTCAATCAAGTCTCCATCCACCTTGAGGAAATCCAAAAAGGAGCTTCTTCTTTTAAGTAAAGTGTATTTAAAGTTATATTCGCTCATTGAAGGAGCTTTTCTTTGTGCTTAAGTGTGCTATAAATTGTTATACTCAGTTTGAGTGTTTGGTTTTGTTTTGGAAGGATTTCAAAACAAGGGAAGGTTGATCCGAACCTTAAATCGGAGTATATAGGGTTGGCTTGTACCCGGAAAATAAGTGAACTAGCTTGGGATAGCTAGAGTCGGAGTTTCCGACGTTTGTATTTGGGTTGAATACAAGATTAGTGGATTGGAATTCCCAAGTAGGAGCTTGGAGAGTGGATGTAGGTGCAAGGTTGGCACCGAACCACTATAAATCCTTTTGTTTGGTGTGTGTCTAATTGCTCTTCTTTATCCCTCCATTATTTTCTTGCATTATTGCTCTTGCTTTTAGCCTTGAATTAATTCTACTCACTCTATCTATTTAGCTTTATCAAATATTTCTCATAAGTCATTAGTTAAGCTTAAAATTTTTAGAAATCCAATTCACCCCCCCCCTCTTGGGTTGCATAGCTGGGCAACAAGTGGTATCAGAGCCCAGTGCTCTAGCCCTTCTTTGATCTAAACAATCAAAGAGCCAAAGATCTATGGCAACCCATGTCGACACTTCTCTAGTCGAGGGCCAATCCACCAACCGACCTCCACTTTTCAATGGGTCTAATTACACCTATTGGAAAGCTCGGATGAAAATATTCATTCAAGCACTCGACTATGATATGTGGAGTATCATAGTGAACGGTCCTCACACACCCACTAAAATTATAGATGGTGAGGAATCAACCAAACCCGAGAAAGAATGGGATGAGGTTGATAAGAAGATGGCCCAATTAAATGCTAAAGCAATGAATGTTCTTTATTGTGCTCTTGATGCTAATGAATTTAATCGCATTTCTACTTGCTCATCTGCTAAAGAAATATGGGATAGGTTAGAAGTAACCCATGAGGGAACCAATCAAGTAAAGGAGTCTAAAATCAACATGCTTGTGCATAAATATGAATTGTTTAAAATGGAGCATGATGAATCCATAACTATAATGTTTACTCGCTTTACTGATATCATTAATGGTTTAAAGAGTCTTGGTAAGTCCTATACTAACAGTGAGCTTGTAAGAAAGATTCTCAGGTCCCTACCAAGAACTTGGGAAGCTAAAGTGACTGCCATCTAAGAAGCTAAGGACTTGAACATTCTACCCTTGGAAGAGCTTCTTGGATCATTGATGACTCATGAGCTGAGCATGAAGCAACATCAAGAGGAAGAAGTCAAAAAGAAAAGAACCATTGCCCTCAAATCCACAGCTCCACCAGATGAAGAAACTGATGACACTGAGGATGAAGAACAGGATGAAGAGATGGCACTCATTACCTGAAGATTCAAGAAATTTTTGAGAAAAAGGAAACAGAGGATGAGGAAGAGGCCATTCACAAAAGGGGAACAGAGCAAAGAAAAAGAGAAGGACCAACCCCTTATCTGCTACGAATGCAAGAAGCCGGGACACTTCAAATCCGAATGCCCACAATTGAAGAAAGGTCCCAAGAAATACAAGAAGAAGGCCATGATGGCCACTTGGAGTGCGAGTGATGACTCTAGCTTCGATGAGAAAAACTCAACTGAACAAGCCAATCTGTGCCTTATGACACACGAAAGTGAGGTAATTTCTGAAACTCCTGGTGACTTTATATTTGAAGAATTACATGAAGCCTTCTATGATTTAGTTGATGAATTAAAGAAACTAGGAATGAAGAACAAAGAACTAAAATTGAAAAATCAATCTCTATTAAAACAAACTGAAAACATTTCAATTGAAAAATCTACCCTGCTTCAAGAAAATTAAAGCTTAAAGGATGAAATTGCCAAGCTAAAATCAATAGTAGAAAAGTTCACCTTGAGTTCAAATAAACTCAATATGATTCTTGATAATCAAAAGGCCATGTATGATAAGGCCGGACTTGGCTATAACCCCTTGAAGAAACAAAAATATCTGAAAAATATTTATGTAAACTCTTTAAGTAACAAGTCTTCTAACATTACATGCTTCAAATGTGGTATAGTAGGACATAAATCATACACTTGCTTCTCTAACAAATCTGCAAACTCAACTATCAAGAAAATATGGGTTCCAAAAGGAACCATTATGACTAACCAAAAAGGACCCAAAAAAGCTTGGGTATCTAAAACAAAAACTTGACTTTTGCTTGCAGGTGTGTCTAGCATCCTAAGGAGGAAACAAGAAATGGTATCTTGACAGTGGATGCTCGAGACACATGACTGGTGATGAATCATAATTCATCACGCTTGATGCTAAGGATGGAGGGATGGTCACCTTTGGAGACAATGGCAAAGGAAAGATCATCGGTATAGGTAACATTGGTATCACTCCCTCCAAATACATTGAAAATATTTTGTTAGTTGATGGTTTAAAGCCTAACTTACTAAGCATTAGTCAATTTTGTGATAAAGGATACAAAGTTATTTTTGAATCGTCTGTTTGCATTGTAACTAGTCCTATTAATGATGGCATTAAATTTATTGGACATAGACATGGTAATATTTATATGGTAGATTTAAATGATTTAGCCAAAATAAACATGCAATGCCTAATATCCTTGAATGCTAAAGTTAATGAGACTAGTTGGCTTTGGCATCGTAGACTTGCTCACATTAGCATGCATTCTCTTTCAAAATTAATTAAGAAAGAATTAGTTCTTGGCTTGCCTAAACTGAATTTTAAAAAAGATAGAATTTGTGATGCATGCCAACTAGATAAACAAACAAGAGTTTCATTTAAATCCAAAAATATTGTTTCAACTTCTAGACCTCTAGAGCTTTTGCATATGGACTTATTTGGACCTACTAGAACCATTAGTCTAGAAGAAAAAAGATACGGTTTTGTAATTATAGATGATTACTCTCGTTTTACTTGGATTTTCTTTTTAGCACACAAAGATGAAACTTTTCATATTTTCATTAAATTTTACCGAAAAGTCATTAATGAGAAAGGATTTTCAATTCAAAATATTCGAAGCGATCATGGAACTGAATTTGAAAATCAAGACTTTGAAAACTTTTGTGATGAAAAGAGAATTGGTCATAACTTCTCTGCTCCTAGGACTCCCCAACAAAATGGGGTAGTAGAAAGGAAAAACAAAACCTTAGAAGAAATGGCTCGTACCATGCTTTGTGAAAGCAACTTTCCAAGATATTTTTGGGCGGAAGCTATCAACACAGCATGTTACATTTTAAATCATGCTTTGATTAGACAAATTTTAAAGAAAACCCCCTATGAGCTTTGGAAAGAAAGAAAACCTAATATTGCTTATTTTCATATTTTTGGTTGTCGATGTTTTGTGTTAAATAATGGTAAAGAAAGTCTTGGAAAATTTGATGCAAAATCGGATGAAGCAATCTTTCTTGGATACTCCACTAGTAAAGCTTTTAGAGTTTTTAACAAAAGAACCTTAGTAGTAGAGGAGTCCATACATGTTGTTTTTGATGAATCTAACGATCTTCCTTCAAGGAAGAATGAGGGTGTTGATGATGCAGATCCTCTAATAGAAAGAATGAAAGATATCACTCTGAAAGATTCAACAATTCAAGAGGACGAGGAACAAGAGGACAAACAGGATGAGAGAGGTGAAGAACTTCAAAAACAACCTCAAGGTACAAATGACCTACCCAAGGAATGGAGGTATGTTCACAATCACCCTAAGGAGCTAATTATTGGTGATCCTATGCATGGGATAAAAACTCGTTCTTCACTTAGAGATGTATTTAATCATTGTGCTTTTGTATCTCATCTTGAACCAAAAACTATTGAAGAAGCTGAAAATGATCATAATTGGATTAATGCAATGCAAGAAGAACTTAATCAATTTGAAAGAAATAATGTATGGACTTTAGTATCAAGACCTAAAAATTATTCTATAATAGGCACAAAATGGGTCTTTAGGAACAAATTAGATGAACATGGTAATGTAATAAGAAATAAAGCAAGATTGGTTGCTAAAGGCTATAATCAAGAAGAAGGAATTGATTTTGATGAGACCTTTGCACCTGTTGCTAGATTGGAAGCCATTAGACTTCTACTTGCATATACTTGCTTTATGAAATTTAAATTATTTCAAATGGATATCAAAAGTGTATTTTTAAATGGATATATTGCTGAAGAAGTCTATGTAGAACAACTCCCAGGTTTTGAAAATCATGCTTTTCCCAATCATATTTTTAAATTAAATAAAGCTCTATATAGATTAAAACAAGCACCTAGGACTTGGTATGATAGGCTAAGCAAATTCTTACTAAACAATAGTTTTTCAAGAGGTAATGTAGACACAACCCTCTTTATTAAAAGAAATTAAAATGACATGTTAGTTATACAAATTTATGTTGATGACATTATTTTTGGGTCTACTAATGAGCCTCTTTGTCAAGACTTTGCTAAGCTCATGTAGGGGGAGTTCGAGATGAGCATGATGGGAGAACTTACTTTCTTCCTCGGACTCCAAATCAAACAAACAAAAGAAGGAATCTCCATCACCCAAAGCAAGTACACCAAGGAACTACTCAAAAGATTTGGAATGGAGAACTCCAAACCAATTGACACACCCATGAGCCCCTCATGTAAGCTTGACAAAATGAAGAAGGTAAATATGTAGACTTAAAATATTATAGAGGTATGATTGGCTCTCTATTATATTTAACTGCAAGTAGGCCTGATATCATGTTTAGTGTTTGTTTGTGTGCTAGATATCAATCTAATCCTAAAGAGTCTCACTTGAATGCTGTTAAAAGAATCCTTAGATATTTAAATGATACTCAAACTCTAGGATTATGGTACTCTAAAGATTCACAAATTGATTTATTAGGATATTCAGATGCTGATTTTGCTGGATGTAGATTAGATAGAAAAAGCACTAGTGGAACCTGCCAATTTCTTGGAGTTAACCTAATCTCTTGGTTTAGCAAGAAACAAAATTCGGTAGCATTGTCTACGGCTGAGGCCGAATACATTGCAGCTGGAAGTTGTTGTGCTCAAATCTTGTGGATTAAGCAACAACTCGAAGACTTTGGTATCAAACTTAATGACACACCCATAAGATGCGACAACACAAGTGCCATAAATCTAACTAAAAATCCAATTCAACATTCAAGATTTAAGCATATTGAAATAAGACATCATTTTATAAGAGAACATGTTCAAAACAAAGAGATAATTCTTGAATATGTTTGCACTGAAAATTAATTAGCTGATATCTTTACAAAGGCCCTTAGTGAGGATAGATTCTGTGAAATTAGGAGAAATTTAGGAATTCTTGATCCTTATGCCTAAATGTTTCTCAAATTTCAAGAAATCAATGTCAAAATTTCTTTGAACTCAATTTTCATCATCTCTCTTGGTCCTAAAAGCTCAAGATTATCATTCTCACAACTTATCATTGAGCAAAATTTTTTCTCCCAAAATTATGAATTTTTTTAGAATTTATTCATATTTTTTCTGAAATTTTGTGAATTATGAGTCGACCCCCTAGGGTCGACCCTATGGCATACTTGAAATTATTGCCAACTTCCCACGGGCTCTTTTCTTTTTAACTTGAAGCCCGTTCATGAGCTGACTCATTCTTCTTCTTCGTCTTCCTCCCTCCAACACTCATCGTCCTCATCCTTATTCTCTCCAAAACCAAGGATTTAGCCCTAAAGCATTCTCCCTTCTCCTCTCCACCTCAAATCACCTCTTGAGAAAGGAGCTTCTCGCATCTTTCTCCCTTGATTGAAGCGGTTGGAGCGTACCCTAGCTTCCACCATTCTTCTCAAACCCATCTTTTCTCTCTGCCAAAATCTCTTTCCATTCTCTAGTGACCCTCCTTCTCCTCACCCATTTGATCTTCCGAGTCTCCCTGCCTGCTCTTATGGTGAGAATGGCCCCAAAGATGAAACTCCCTCAAAGAAGGAAATCAGTCCGTGAGCTGGAAGAAAGTGTCCGCAGGAAAAGGCAAGCTGCTCAGACCTCCATTGCATCCATTCCAGCTTCAGTATCTGCTCCAGATCCCTCTCAGTCTCCCCTTAGCCCTGGCAAAATCCCTCTTTCTGACAGAAAGGTAGAAACCGGCAAGAATGTGGATTTCAGGTTTTTCGAAAAAGAGGGCTTCACCTTTGGATCAAAGATCAAAAATCAAGGTTGGGGTTTTTACTGTTCTCTCAAGGAAGTTACTTATGTAGACTTGGTTAGAGAGTTTTATCTAAATCTACATTATGGCAATGGAACAGTAACTTCTACAGTTAAGGGAGTTGATATTTGCTTAGATCCTATTAGTTTGGGAGAGATCCTACATTTGCCTTATGAGGGATATTCTTACATGGAACTCCCAGTGAAGGAAGAGGGGATCAATGTAATTTTAGGAGGAACCTACTCGGGAAGTCTAAATAAATTAGAAGCCAAAATCTTGTCAATTGAAATGAGAATCCTACATCAATTAGTGACAAAGCTTTTCTTCCCAAGGAGTGGTAGGCATGACCTCCTTTCTGGCCGAGATATCTGTATAATGTTTCATGTGATCACTCAAACCCCCCTAAACCTCCCTGCTTTAATGATTGAGGCCATGAGAGAGACACTGAACAGATCCAAGGCACATTTGCCTTTTGGTATGGCCCTTACACTGATTTTCAGGAGGTTTGGAGTCAGTTTTGAGGGGGAGGCATCTGCTAAGCTTTCCCATGCAGACACCATCAACCAACACACTCTGCACCGCATGGGATTTACTAAAACTGATGGTGGTTGGATCAAGGGTTCTGAGGAGAGAGCTGAGGACAGAGTAGAAGACAGAGCTGAGGAAGAAAGTCCCTCATCTCCTCTCCATGACTTCAGGACAGCATCTCCAGATATCCAGTTTGTTTCAGACCCAGAGGCTGGCCCTTCAGAGTTCACCAGGAGGCACACACCAGTTCAGCAGCCAGACAGCAGAGCACCTTTCCCAGAGTACAGATTGGCTGATGATCAGATCGAGCAGATTTCTCAGCGTGTGGCTTCTTTGCTTTCTCGTCAGTGGAGCACTTCTACATTTGCACCGAGATCCACATCATTAGATTCATCTGATTAGACCTTGATTCTCCATATCTCCACTATTTTTTAGTTGATCTCAGATCAGTCTGTTCGGATTCAGCAGCTCGAGGATTGCATTTTGAGACTGACTGGGAGAGTTCTTGACTTGCAGGGGCAAGTCTTAGCTTTGGCCCATCCTCAGCCACAGGAGAGCACTATTGAGGTCACAGACCTTACTGCGGAGGCTGGCAGGCTCAGAGGTGCATTGGAGGGTGGTTATGAGTTATTGAGGAGAGAGATCAGAGGCTCGAGTGAGCATGCATCTACTCAGTTCACTGCTCTGCTTCAGTCTGCTTCAAGAGCACTGAACGTTCTTGATTCCATCAGGCTTACTCTTTCAGTCCAGTCCTTGGCCTCTCAACGTTCTCAGCCTTCAAGTTCATCTCACCCACCTGCTCGTGCCAGCACCTCCACTCGTGGCAGAGGCAGACGGGGTAGAGGACGTGCTCTTGGCCGTGATCCATCATCTCCCCATCCCATCTCTGATACATCTGATTCTGATCCATAGAGTCATGTGTTCTACTAGATCCTAGGTGTTAGTCTACTGTTCTTTCTAGGATCTATATTTTGGGCCATGTAATGACATTAGCTAGCTGACTTTTATATTATGAAATATGTATTGAAACAACTATGATTTTAATCATCTTTTAATTATATATCTACTCTTTGTAATGGTATCAATCATCTCTTGATTATATATCTTCTCTTTGTTGCTAATTCATATCTATGGTACTCAATGGCATATCTTGTTTTATGATTGCTGTATTCAGGGGGAGTAAACATTAATGATTAGCACAAGAAGTTTGAAGAAACACTAAAGAGAAAATGTATTAAAAAAGAGGGGGAGTTAATAATGTTTGATGATGTCAAAAACGGGGAGAAATTAAAGAAAAAATAGAGAAAAATATCAAAAGCAAGATTATTAAATGACTTCAAAATACAATGAATGAATTGCTAAGCAAAAGTATCAAATGCTAAGCAAAAGTATCAAAAGAGAGATAAATACAAAACTTAATGAGTGAATTGGGAGAAATTAACAAGATGGCTAACAAAATGAATGAATTGTTAAGCAAAGCAAATGAACAACCTTTAAATTTACTTCTTAAACATGCTCTGATATGCTTTAAAATTAGACATGCTCTGATACATCTTAAAATTTGACATGCTCTGACATTAAGTGAAACACTTAATTGTTAAACCTGCACTGATACTAAAACTAAATAATCGAATTAGAATGAGCAAATTTTCAAGAAATTTGAAAAACAAGCAAATGAGCAAATGAGATATTTTCAAACACGCTATTTTCAAATCCTAATGCAAATTCTGCTTTGCTCTGATAACAAAATCAAATTTTCTACTCTGATACCTAAATCACATAATCAAATGAGCAAATTTTCAAATCATTAAGCAATGGGCAAGTTACTTATGCTAATCAGCACATGTTTCACATTCCAAAAGAATCAATCTTCTTTTCAAGCAAATGGACTTATTAGTTGGTAGTAAATTTCTTTTTTATCTTCAAAACTACCTACAATGCATTTCATTCCTTTGAAAATTTATGCTCATTGATTCATAAATGCTTTTGTTCAAATGTTTTGTCATCATCAAAAAGGAGAAGATTGTTGTTCCCTAGATTGATTTTGATGATTACAAAGCAGTTAAAGGGGTACTAATATTTCTCACTTGAAAAGCTTTTTTTGCTCCTCAAGGGCAAAATGGTAATTTTACCAAAACTCTGATTTGATGATATCAAATGATAGAACAAAAGATTTGTGATCCAATGGTGAAAATTTTATTAATTTTGGACTTGTATGCTGAAAGATATGCATGATTGAAAATCATGAGTCGACCCATGAGTCGACTCATGGCACATGAGATGACTGGCACGCTGAATTTCCTGACCGGCACAGACTTGGCAAATCCTGTGAGTCGACCCATGAGTCGACCCCCAAGGCATGAGTCGACTCATGAGTCGACCTCTGCGGGTCTTTTTGCCAGTTTTACAGAACAATGAATCCTGTTCACTTCTGTGACGTTTTTTCACAGAGGTCAACCCATGAGTCGACCCCCAGGCATGAGTCGACTCATGAGTCGACCCCTGTGACAGGATTTTTCCACAACGGCTAGTTTTTAACCCATTTTAAGTGCTTTTAATACTCATTTAATGCGATCTAACGGCTCTTTTTCAGCCTAGAATGTTTCCCTCTATTTCTTAAAGCTATAAAAGGAACAAAAAGGTGAAAAACAAAGTAGAGATAGAAAGAGATTTAAAGAGCATTCAAGAGAGCATTGAAGAGCATTCAAAAGAGAGAATTTGAAAAAGGGTTTCTCAAGCCAACTTTTCAGCCCTAATCAAGAGCTCATTCAAAGCTTTCAAGAAGCCTTCAATCCAAGCTCACCAACTCCTCAAGCGCTCAATCAAGTCTACATCCACCTTGAGGAAATCCAAAAAGGAGCTTCTTCTTTTAAGTAAAGTGTATTTAAAGTTATATTCGCTCATTGAAGGTGTTGCCCAGCTATGCAACCCAAGAGGGGGGGATGAATTGGGTTTCTAAAAATTTTAAGCCCAACTGATTACTTATGAAGAACAAAACAATGACTTTAAATCAATATTAATTACCTAAAGCAGTATTGCAAGGATATAATAAAGAAATAAGATAAAGCGATAAAGCACACCACAAACACAAGGATTTATAGTGGTTCGGTGCTAACCTTACACCTACATCCACTCCCCAAGATCTCACTTGGGAATTTCAATCCACTATCCTTTGTATTCAACCCGAATACAAAACGTCGGAAACTCCGACACTAGCTATCCCAAGCTAGATCACTTATTTCTCGGGTACAAGTAAACCCAAAATACTCCGATTTCAGGTTCGGATCAACCTTTCCTTGTTTTGGAAATCCTCCAAAAATAAGAACAAAAACTCACAAAGAGTTAGAAAATTTTGAGCACAGATTAATACAATAACAGCTCCTTTAAATGAGCGAATATAACAATAAAAGCTTTACTCAAATGAAGAACCCCTTTTTCAGATTTTCTCAAAGTGGATGAACGCTTGAATGCTTGAGAAGAGGTTGATTGTTGATTGAAGATCTCTTGAAAGCTTTGAACGATCTCTAGATCAAGGTTGAAACAATAGGCGTGAAGAATTCTCTCCTTGAAAGATCTTACTTTTCTCTTTCACAATCTCTCTGGTATATTGTGGATCCTCTCTCTTTTTCTTTTTGGATTTTTCGTTGATCTCAGGCTTTTTCGTGCAGATTTTTGGATCTTCTCTTCTGTTCTTCTCTCTTTTTCTCTCTTTTTCTCATTTGATTTCACATTTGATCCGCTATTTAATCTGCAATTTCTTTCACCATTTAAAGCATTTTGTAGCATTAGAAGCAAGAGAAAACAATTTAGGTAGATAAAGAGCTGTTAGAGGATTTTTAGGAAGCATAAATGGCAATTAAAACGGGCAAAAAAATAGCCGTTGCTGACATTTCCCGTCGCAGGGGTCGACTCATGAGTCGACTCATGCTTCAGGGGTCGACTCATGAGTCGACCTCTGTTGCAAAAACCAGAGAATGCGTTTCTGGAAATTCTTGGCTCAAATTAGCAGGGGTCGACTCATGAGTCGACTCATGCCTTGTGGGTCGACTCATGAGTCGACTCACAGGTCGTGCCAAGCCAGAAAACTAGCGTGCCAAGGAGAATTTTTGCGTGCCAATCAGCTCACAGTGCCATGAGTTGACTCATGAGTCGACTCATGCACTTCAAACCTTCATAACTTCAAAAATATAAGTCCAAACACAATGAAATTTTCACCAATAGATTTCAAATCATTTGTTCTACCAAATGGTACTATCAAATCAGGATTTTAGTAAAATTATGATTTTGCCCTTGAAGAGCAAAAGGACTTTTTCATTTTAAAATTATTTGTATCCCTTCAATCTGCTTTGTAATCATCAAAATCAATCTAGGAGCAACAATCTCCCCCTTTTTGATGATGACAAAATATTTGAACAAAAATATTTATGTTAATGCATTAATTTCAAAAGAATCCATTATAGGTGTATATGCTTGAAAAGAGTATGATTCTTTTGGCATGTAATATAAATGCAAAAATAGTTTGTCCATTTTCTTAAAGATTTGAAAAGGGTATTAGATCATTTTGAGTTCAAGATATATCAGAGCAAGAGAAGAGAAATAAATTTTGCAATGTATCAGAGCAAGAAAAATAATTTTTACAATTATATCAGAAAAGATTTTACAATGTATCAGAGCAAAAAAATTTTATAATATATCAGAGAAAATTTCACACTGTATTAGAGCAAATGTCAGAGAAAATTTCACACTGTATCAGAGCAAAAAATATATCAGAGAAACTTTCTCACTGTATCAGATCAAATGTTATAATTTATCAGAGAAACCTTCACACTGTATCGGATTAAATTTTATCATGTATCAGAGCAAGTTAAAAGAAATTGTAGGGTGTATCAGAGTAAAACAAATTTCTTAAGATGTATCAAGGTGAGTAAAATTTCAAAAGCAAGTTTGAATTTTGAAATATATCAGAGCATAAAAAAAATACTTATTTGCATTGTACTTATGATTTTGCTTTTGATGGATGACTTTTTGTTTAAGTTCTGTCTGATACCAAATTTCGATACCAAATTTCATAAAGTTTTGTTTAATCTTTCAATCCTTGTTTTTTTTAAATTTCTCCAATATTTGTTTAATTTCTCCAATATTTGTTTAATTTCTCCAATATTTGTTTAATTTCTTCAATATTTGTTTAATTTCTCCAATATTTGTTTAATTTCTCCAATATTTGTTTTAATCTTCCAATCTTTGTTTTTGTTTAATTTCTCCCCCTTTTTCTCATAATTTAGGGTTTTGCTTTTTGTCTAATTTCAATTTTTATTTTTGTTTAATTTCTCCCCCTTTTTGACATCATCAAATATAGTTAACTCTTCCTTTTCTTTTTCTGAAATATTCTTTAATTTCTTCCTCTTTAGAGTTTTTCACAGATGTTTGCTCCCCCTTAATATAGCAATTATCAACAGCAAACAACAACAAGGAGAAGATAATATTTCAACAAGAAGAAAATATATAACCAAAATATGATCATTACAAAGAGGTAGAAATATAGGTAAAAGATGATTCCATTAATATCATAATTGTTTCAATACATAAAATTCAACCAGCTAAATGTCAATACATGGCCCCAAGGTATAGATCCTAGAACAAGATACTAATTCCTAGGACCTAGTTAAGATCAAGATAAGTCAATGATCGGAGTCATCAGATATAGGGTGAGGAGATGATGGATCAGAAGTGCGTCCTCTACCCCGTCTGCCTCTGCCACGAGTAGGAGAGCGAGAAGAATTGGGTGGCTGAGAATGCTGAGATGCTAGGGCTGATACCATGAGTCTGATAGAATCAAGTACGTTCAGTGCTCTGGAAACAGATTGAAGTAGAGCAGTGAACTGGGTGGTAGCATGCTCACTCGATCCTCGGATCTCTTTCCTCAGTAATTCATATCCACCTTCTAGTGCTCCTCTGAGCCTGCCAGCCTCTGCAGTGAGGTCTGTGACCTCAATAGTAGACTCCTGTGGCTGGGGATGGGCCAATGCAAGGACTTGCCCCTGCAAGTCAAGAACTCTGCCAGTCAGTCTCCAGACTGTGTCCTCAAGCTGCTGTATCCTGACGGACTGATCCGAAATCATCTGAAATACAGTGGAGATGTGGGGAGTAATGGTCTGATCAGAAGAAGTGGCACCAGGTGCAAAAGAAGTACTACTTTACTGGCTAGACAGCAAAGAAGCCACACGCTGAGATATATGCTCGATCTGATCGTCAGCCAGTCTGAACTCTGATGGATGTGCTCTGGTCTCTGGCTGATACACTGGTGTGGGCATCCTAGTAAACTCAGAAGGGCCAGCCTCAGTATCAGGAATGAACTGGGTATCTGGTGAAGCTGCCCTGAAGTCATGTACAGGAGAAGATGGACCTTCTTCTTCTACTCTGCCTTCAGTTCTGTCTTCAGCTCTTTCCTCAGCTCTCTCCTCAGCTCTTTCTTCAGAGCCCTTGATCCAACCACCAACAGTCTTTGTAATTCCCATTCGGTGCAGGCTGTGTTGGTTGAAAGTGTCCACATGTGAGAGCTTGGTAGGTGTCTCCCCCTCACAGCTAACTCCAAACCTCCTGAATACTCTAGTAAGGGCCATACCATAAGGCAAGTGTGCCTTGGATCTGTTCAAAGTTTCTCTCATGGCCTCTATCATAAGTGCAGGGAGGTTTAGGGGGGTCTGAGTGATGATATGAAACATGACACATACAGCTCTGCCGGAAAGTAAGTCATGTCTACCACTCCTAGGAAAGAAGAGTTTTGAAACTATCTGATGCAGGATCCTCATCTCAATGGATAATAGCTTTGCTTCCAATTTGTTTAAATTTCCTGAAAAAGCTTCTCCTAAGATAATTCTGATCCCTTCTTCTTTAATTGGGAGTTCCATATATGAGTATCCTTCACTAGGCAACTGAAGTATTTCTCCCAATATCCTAGAATCCAAGCATATGTCAATCCCCTTTACAGTTGAAGTCACTGACCCGTTTCCATAATTTAGGTTCTGGTAGAACTCTCTAACAAGGTCAACATAGGTGACTTCCTTAAGAGAGCAATAAAGTTCCCATCCTTGATTTTTGATCTTAGTAGCAAAAGTAAAGCCTTCTTTCTCAAAGAACCGAAAATCTATGTTTTTCCCGATTTCTACTTTTCTATCAGAAAGAAGATTTACACTGGGGCTTATGGAGGATTGAGAGAGACCTTGAGTAGGTACTGAAACTGGAGCGGGAACACTAGAAGACTGAGCATGCCTTTTCTTTCGGACAATTTCCTCAGGCTCTCGGATTGATTTCCTTCTTTGGGGAAGTTTCATCTTTGGAGCCATATCCAAAAAAGTAGCAGACAAGAAGACTTGAATTGAGAGGAGGAGGGATCACAAGAGAGTAAAGAGGAATTTTGGTGGAGAAAAGAAGTGGATTTTGAATGAACGGTGAAGTTCTAGGGCACGTTCCACCTGCGCCAATCACTGCGAGAAAGCACAGAAAAATCTTTTTCAAGGAGGCGATTTTTGGTGGAGAGGAGAAGGGAGAATTGCCTCAGAATTGATCCTTGGATTTGGAGCATGAAGAGTTGGAGAAGATGGCTTTTGGAAGAAGAACGATGGGAAGATGAGTCGTCTCACAAACAGTAACCCTTATAAAAACAATGAACCCGTTGAAAGTTGGTGGGATTTACAAGTTTGCCATTGAGTCGACTCATGGGGGTCGACTCATGAAGTTCAGAAATTCAGGAAAAATGCAAATAAATTCCAGAAAAATTTAAAATTTTGGGAGAAGGAATTTTGCTCAATGATAAGTTTTTAGAGTGATAAATCTGAGCTTTTGGGACCAGGATAGATGTTAAAAATTGAGCTCTAAGATTTTTTTTTGACATCTATTTTTTCGAAATTGAGAAATTTCAGACAAATGGATCTAGAATTCCTAGATTTCTCCTAATTTCACAGAATCTATCCTCACTAAGGGCCTTTGTAAAGATATCGGCTAATTGATTTTCAGTGCAAACATATTCAAGAATTACACTTTTGTTTTGAACATGTTCTCTTATAAAATGATGTCTTATTTCAATATGTTTAGATCTTGAGTGTTGAATTGGATTTTTAGATAGATTTATGGCACTTGTATTATCACATTTTATTGGTGTTTCATTAAGTTTGATTCCAAAATCTTCGAGTTGTTGCTTAATCCACAAGATTTGAGCACAACAACATCCGGCTGCAATGTATTCGGCCTCAGCCGTAGACAGTGCCACCGAATTTTGTTTCTTGCTAAACCATGAGATTAGGTTAACTCCAAGAAATTGGCAAGTTCCACTTGTGCTTTTTCTATCTAATTTACATCCAGCAAAATCAGCATCAGAATATCCTAACAAATTAATTTGTGAGTCCTTAGAGTACCATAACCCTATAGTTTGTGTACCATTTAAGTATCTAAGGATTCTTTTAACAGCATTCAAATGAGATTCCTTAGGATTAGATTGATATCTTGCACATAAGCAAACACTAAACATGATATCAGGCCTACTTGCAGTTAGATATAATAATGAGTCAATCATACCTCTATAGTATTTTAAGTCTACGCTTTTACCTTCATCATCCTTGTCAAGCTTACATGAGGGACTCATTGGTGTGCCAATTGGTTTGCAGTTCTCCATTCCAAATCTTTTGAGTAGTTCCTTGGTGTACTTGCTTTGGGTGATGGAGATTCCCTCTTTTGATTGTTTGATTTGGAGTCCGAGGAAGAAGGTGAGTTCTCCCATCATGCTCATCTCGAACTCTCCCTGCATAAGCTTAGCAAAGTCTTGACAAAGGGATTCATTAGTAGACCCAAAAATTATGTCATCAACATAAATTTGTATAATTAGCATATCATTTTGGTTTCTTTTAATAAATAGGGTTGTATCAACATTGCCTCTTGAGAAACCATTATTTAGTAGAAATTTGCTTAGCCTTTCATACCATGCTCTAGGTGCTTGTTTTAGACCATATAAAGCTTTATTTAATCTAAAGACATGATTGAGAAAAGCATGATTTTCAAATCCAGGGGGTTGTTCTACATATACTTCTTCAGAAATATATCCATTTAAAAATGCACTTTTAACATCCATTTGAAATAGTTTGAATTTCATAAAGCAAGCATAAGCAAGTAGAAGTCTAATGGCTTCTAATCTAGCAACAGGTGCAAAGGTTTCATCAAAATCAATTCCTTCTTCTTGATTATATCCCTTAGCAACCAGTCTTGCTTTATTTCTAATTACATTTCCATGCTCATCTAATTTGTTTCTAAAGACCCATTTTGTACCAATTATTGAATAATCTTTAGGTCTTTTCACTAAGGTCCAAACATTATTTCTTTCAAATTGATTAAGTTCTTCTTGCATAGCATTAATCCAATTATGATCATTCTCAGCTTCTTCAAAAGTTTTAGGTTCAAGTTGAGATACAAATGCACAATGATTAAGTACATCTCTAAGTGAAGAACGTGTTTTTACCCCATGCATAGGATCACCAATTATTAACTCCTTAGGGTGGCTGTGAACATACCTCCATTCCTTGGGTAAGTCATTTGTACCTTGAGGTTGTTCTTGAATTTCTTCACCTTTCTCATTTTGTTTGACTTCTTGATCCTTGTCTTCTGGAGTTGCTGAGTCTTTCAGAGTGATCTCCTTCATACCTTCTATTAGTGGATCTGCATCATCAACACCCTCATTCTTCCTTGAAGGAAGATCGTTAGATTCATCAAAGACAACATGTATGGACTCCTCAACTACTAAAGTTCTTTTGTTGAAAACTCTAAATGCTTTACTAGTGGAGGAGTAACCTAGAAGGATTGCTTCATCTGATTTTGCATCAAATTTACCAAGTTTTTTTTTGCCATTATTTAATACAAAACATCGGCAACCAAAAACATGAAAATATGCAATATTTGGTTTTCTTCCTTTCCAAAGTTTATAGGGGGTTTTCTTTAAAAATTGTCTAATTAAAGCACGATTTAAAATGTAACATGCTGTGTTAATAGCTTCCGCCCAAAAATATCTTGGAAGGTTACTTTCACAAAACATGGTACGGGCCATTTCGTCTAAGGTTCTGTTTTTCCTTTCTACTACCCCATTCTGTTGGGGTGTCCTAGGAGCAGAAAAGTTATGACCAATTCCATTTTCATCACAAAAATTTTCAAAGTCATGATTTTCAAATTCTGTTCCATGATCACTTCTAATATTTTGAATTGAAAACCCTTTTTCATTAGTGACTTTTTGATGAAATTTCGTGAAAATTTGAAAAGTTTCATTTTTGTGAGCTAAAAAGAAAACCCAAGTAAAACGAGAATAATCATCTATAATTACAAAGTCATATCATTTTCCTCCTAGATTGGTGGTTCTTGTTGGTCCAAATAAATCCATATGTAAAAGCTCTAAAGGTCTAGAAGTTGAAACAGTATTTTTGGATTTAAATGATACTCTGGTTTGTTTGCCTAATTGGCATGCATCACAAATTCTATCCTTTTCAAAATTCAGTTTTGGCAAATCGAGAACTAAATCCTTTTTAATTAATTTTGAAAGAGAATGCATGCTAATATGTGCAAGTCTACGATGCCACAGCCAACTAGTCTCATTTATTTTAGCATTTAAAGAAACTAGGCATTGCATGTCTAATTTAGTTAAATCATTCAAATCTACCATATAAACATTGCCATGCCTATGTCCTATAAATTTAATGCCACCGTTAATAGGACTTGTCACAATGCAAACAGATGATTCAAAACTTACTTTATATCCTTTATCACAGAATTGACTAATGCTAAGTAAGTTATGCTTTAAACCTTTAACTAATAAAATATTCTCAATGTATTTGGAGGGAGTGATACCAATGTTACCTATCCCGATGATCTTTCCTTTGCCATTATCTCCAAAGGTGACCATCCCTCCATCCTTAGCATCAAGCGTGATGAATTGTGATTCATCACCAGTCATGTGTCTTGAGCATCCGCTGTCAAGATACCATTTCCGGTTTCCTTCTTGGGATGCTAGACACACCTGCAAGCAAAGGTCACGTTTCTGTCTTAGGTACCCAAGCTTTCTTGGGTCCTTTCAGGTTAGTCAGAATGGTTCCTTTTGGAACCCATATTTTCTTTGTGTTTGCATATTTGTTAATAAGACATGTGTATGATTTATGTCCTATTCTTCCACATTTAAAACAAGTAATATTTGTAGACTTGTTACTTGAATAAATATCCTTCAGAAATTTTTGTTTCTTCAGGGGTTTATAACCAAGTCCAGCTTTATCATATATAGCTTTCTGATTTTCAAGGATCATATTTAGTTTGTTTGAACTTAAAGTGAACTTATCTACTATAGATTTCAGCTTGTTCATTTCATCCTTTAAGTTTTGATTTTCTTGAATCAAGGTGAATTTTTCAATTGAAAGATTTTCAGCTTGTTTCACTAAGGACTGATTTTCCAATTTCAGCTCTTTGTTTTTCTTCCCTAGTTTCTTTAATTCATCAATTGAATCATAGAATGCTTCATGCAATTCTTCAAAAGTAAATTCACTAGTGGATTCAGAAGTTACCTCATTTTCGTGTGCCATCAGGCACAGGTTGGCTTGTTCTGTTGAGGTTTCCTCGTCGGAGCTTGAGTCATCACTCGCACTCCAGGTCGCCATCATTGCCTTCTTTTTGAACTTCTTTGGACCCTTCTTCAATTGTGGACATTCGGATCTGAAATGTCCTGGCTTCTTGCACTCGTAGCATATAGGAGATTGATCTTTCTCCTTTTCTTTACTTTGATCCCCTTTTGTGAATTTCTTTCTCATCCACTGTTTCCTTTTTCTTAGAAACTTCTTAAATTTCTGGGTGATGAGAGCCATCTCCTCATCCTGATCTTCATCTTCAGAGTCATCCGTTTCATAATCAGGTGAAGTTGTGGATTTGAGGGCAATGGTTCTTTTCTTTTTGACTTCATCCTCTTGATGTTGCTTCATGCTAAGTTCATGAGTCATCAAGGATCCAAGAAGCTCTTCTAGAGGTAGAGTGTTCAAGTCCTTTGCTTCTTGGATGGCAGTCACCTTGGCTTCCCAAGTTCTTGGCAGTGACCTGAGAATCTTCCTTACAAGTTCACTGTTAGTATAAGATTTGCCAAGACTCTTTAAACCATTGATTATATCAGTAAAATGAGTAAACATAGCAGTTATGGACTCATCATGCTCTATTTTGAACAATTCATATTTATGTACAAGCATGTTTATTTTAGACTCTTTTACTTGATTTGTTCCCTCATGGGTGACTTCTAACCTATTCCATATTTCTTTAGCAGATGCACAAGTAGAAATGCGATTAAATTCACTTGCATCTAGTGCACAATAAAGAACATTCATAACTTTGGCATTTAATTGTGCCAATTTCTTGTCAACCTCATCCCATTCTTTCTCGGGTTTGGTTGACTCCTCACCATCTATAATCTTGGTGGGTGTGTGAGGACCATTCACTATGATACTCCACATATCATAGTCGAGTGCTTGTATGAAAATCTTCATCCGAGCTTTCCAATAGGTGTAATTAGACCCATTGAAAAGTGAAGGTCGGTTTGTTGATTGCCCCTCGGCTAGAGAAGTTCCAACATAGGTTGCCATAGATCTTTGGCTCTTTGATTGTTAGATCAAAGAAGGGCTAGAGCACCTGCTCTGATACCACTTGTTGCCCAGCTATGCAACCCAAGAGGGGGGGGTGAATTGGGTTTCTAAAAATTTTAAGCCCAACTGATTACTTATGAAGAACAAAACAATGACTTTAAATCAATATTAATTACCTAAAGCAGTATTGCAAGGATATAATAAAGAAATAAGATAAAGTGATAAAGCACACCACAAACACAAGGATTTATAGTGGTTCGGTGCTAACCTTGCACCTACATCCACTCCCCAAGATCTCACTTGGGAATTTCAATCCACTATCCTTTGTATTCAACCCGAATACAAAACGTCGGAAACTCCGACACTAGCTATCCCAAGCTAGATCACTTATTTCTCGGGTACAAGTAAACCCAAAACACTCCGATTTCAGGTTCGGATCAACCTTTCCTTGGTTTGGAAATCCTTCAAAAACAAGAACAAAAACTCACAAAGAGTTAGAAAATTTTGAGCACAGATTAATACAATAACAGCTCCTTTAAATGAGCGAATATAACAATAAAAGCTTTACTCAAATGAAGAACCCCATTTTCAGATTTTCTCAAAGTGGATGAACGCTTGAATGCTTGAGAAGAGGTTGATTGTTGATTGAAGATCTCTTGAAAGCTTTGAACGATCTCTAGATCAAGGTTGAAACAATAGGCGTGAAGAATTCTCTCCTTGAAAGATCTTGCTTTTCTCTTTCACAATCTCTCTGGTATATTGTGGATCCTCTCTCTTTTTCTTTTTGGATTTTTCGTTGATCTCAGGCTTTTTCGTGCAGATTTTTGGATCCTCTCTTCTGTTCTTCTCTCTTTTTCTCTCTTTTTCTCATTTGATTTCACGTTTGATCCGCTATTTAATCTGCAATTTCTTTCACCATTTAAAGCATTTTGTAGCATTATAAGTAAGAGAAAACAATTTAGGTAGATAAAGAGCCGTTAGAGGATTTTTAGGAAGCATAAATGGCAATTAAAACGGGCAAAAAAATAGCCGTTGCTGACATTTCCCGTCGTAGGGGTCGACTCATGAGTCGACTCATGCTTCAGGGGTCGACTCATGAGTCGACCTCTGTTGCAAAAACCAGAGAATGCGTTTCTGGAAATTCTTGGCTCAAATTAGCAGGGGTCGACTCATGAGTCGACTCATGCCTTGTGGGTCGACTCATGAGTCGACTCACAGGTCGTGCCAAGCCAGAAAACTAGCGTGCCAAGGAGAATTTTTGCGTGCCAATCAGCTCACAGTGCCATGAGTTGACTCATGAGTCGACTCATGCACTTCAAACCTTCATAACTTCAAAAATATAAGTCCAAACATAATGAAATTTTCACCAATAGATTTCAAATCATTTGTTCTACCAAATGGTACTATCAAATCAGGATTTTAGTGAGATTATGATTTTGCCCTTGAAGAGCAAAAGGACTTTTTCATTTTAAAATTATTTGTATCCCTTCAATCTGCTTTGTAATCATCAAAATCAATCTAGGAGCAACAGAAGGAGCTTTTCTTTGTGCTTAAGTGTGCTATAAATTGTTATACTCAGTTTGAGTGTTTGGTTTTGTTTTGGAAGGGTTCCAAAACAAGGGAAGGTTGATCCGAACCTTAAATCGGAGTGTATAGGATTGGCTTGTACCCAGAAAATAAGTGAACTAGCTTGGGATAGCTAGAGTCAGAGTTTCTGATGTTTGTATTCGGGTTGAATACAAGATTAGTGGATTAGAATTCCCAAGTAGGAGCTTGGGGAGTGGATGTAGGTGCAAGGTTGGCACCAAACCACTATAAATCCTTTTGTTTGGTGTGTGTCTAATTGCTCTTCTTTATCCCTCCATTATTTTCTTGCATTATTGCTCTTGCTTTTAGCCTTGAATTAATTCTACTCACTCTATCTATTTAGCTTTATCAAACATTTCTCATAAGTCATTAGTTAAGCTTAAAATTTTTAGAAACCCAATTCACCCCCCCCCCCTCTTGGGTGCATAGCTGGGCAACAAACCCTATTTACTAAGTTGATCAAATTAAAACTAATGAATCGGTTGGTATCTAAGGTAAGTTCGGCAGTCTAACCAGTGGTTTTTAAGTGGGAGCTACTCGTATTGATTCGATCTCTGACGAGTTAATGACATATCTCCGCCACTGATCTCACTTACCTGGCCAACCTAGTGAGTTAGGTTTTGATTAGATCACTTGGTGATTAGGGCTCACCCATGTCATTAGGTAAATCAGTGTGACTGATTTAGGTGCTCCTAATGTCGGATTTAATTAAATCCTTTTTTTAATCTGACTTGGTGAAGTCAGTGGGAGGATTGAAATTGGTTGGTTAATTTCTTCTCTTTTATCCTTAATAAAATCCTCAAAAATTATTAGATCCCTAAAAATGATTAAGTTATAGTGATAACTAAGTCATTGCCTCCCATTAAGTGAGTGATAATAAGTCCATTAGTTTAATAATCACTAGAGGCCCAAAGGCCTGGTGCTTATTGACTAATAGAATTATCATTCATAATATGATCATTTGGTTGAGTCTTTCTGATGGTGGTCAGGTTGGCTGGCCAAAGTCGAGCCTGATCATTTATTGGTCCGATTCACCAAATCAAGTCATGTTAATGGTTGGACCTAACCAGATCTTTTCAGTGGAGGCCAAAGCCTACTGATTAGGTTCTAGGATAAAATTAATTACTAGAAATTATTTAGAGAAATAACTGATTATGAACCTACCCATAGATGCACATGAGTTGACCAACCAAAGTTGGACTCGTGTGTGGTCTGTGTGGATTCTAGTACCCACTAAGGAATTAAAGTAATTCTTCAAATTGGAGGTTGAGGCTACCAGTTCATAAAAATACTGAGAGAAACTTTAGACTAAAGTCCAAGTCTTTAGTATTAATAATTTATATACTAATAAAGGTTTGATTTTTCTTTATGCAGCTATGGCCACTACCCTGTTGCTCTGATCATTATTAGATAATGACAAGCACATGGGACCTAATTTCGATAGCTGGTATCAAAAATTGAAAATCATCCTTGAGCATGAGTGGATCCTTTATGTAGTAACAGATCCGGCACCTGAGGAGCCAGCCCTGAATGCTAGAGGGACGATTCGAGACACTTACCAGAAGTGGCTCAACGATCGCACCATCGTTCGATGCATAATGCTGGCAGTAATGAATGATGAGTTCAGCTGCAGGTTCGAGAATGCCCAGCCACAGGAGATGCTTCAAATGCTGAACGACTCTTTTGGCATGCCTGACGATGTTGAAAGGCACAAAGCTAGTTGTGCCATTTTCAATGCTCGGACGAGGGATGGGACTTCAGTCATTGATCATGTACTATACATGATCGGAATGATTCAGTGCCTAAGTAAACTGGGCTTTCCCTTGCACGAGCAGCTCGGTGAGGATGCGATCCTTAATTCTTTGCCGAAGTCCTTCCTCCCCTTCCTTACTCATTTTCGGATGACAAAGCCTGCAGTGAACTATCACGGCTTGTTGGGGTTGCTGCAGAACTTTGAGAAGGACCACCAGCTCCATAAAGAGTCGGTGAATATTATGGGAGGGTCTTCTTCTGGATGTCGACCCTTTAAGAAAGGGAAGAAGAACAAGAAGAAGAAGAATAAGAAGGTGCAGCCACATGCTGGGACGTCTACACAGGGTCAGACCAAGAAGCGCAAGCCCAACCAGAGCCAGGCGGAGTGCTTATTTTGCAAGAAGCAGGGGCACTGAAAGAGAAACTGTCCTCTATATATTGCCTCCCTGGACCCGAACAAGTCGAAGAAGAAGCAAGGTAATTATATGATAACACCTTGCAACTTTTTCATTTGTGATACTACTGCCTAGGTATTGGATACCGAAAGCCCTTATCATATCTGTAATTCAATGCAGGGTCTGCAGGTCAGTAGGAGATTTGATGAAGGAGAGAGGTTCCTGAACGTTGGAGATGGAAGCAAAGTTTCAGTTCTAGCTTTAGGAATCATGAACCTTGTAATCAATTCTCGTAATGTAATTCTGAGTGAATGTCACATTGTCCAAGTTTTTTATTAAATATTATTTCTGTAGGCCTTTTGGCCATATACAGTTATGAATTTTTAATAAAAGAAAATGTTTGCAATATCATTTTAAATGGTGTTACAATATTTGTTGGACAACTAAATAATAGAATTTACTTACTATCACCGCCTGTTAATGTGGTTCAAACCTCCGATAAATGCCCTAGAATGGATAATGTGTCAGAAGTCTACCTTTGGCACTATAGGCTAGGTCATATCAATAAGAACAGGATAAACAGGTTGGCTCAAGAAAGAATTTTTGAAGTTGGTGATTGTGAATCACTTTCAACCTGTGAGTCCTGTCTTCTTGAAAAGATGACCAAGTCACCTTTTACTGGAAAAGGTGAGCGAGCCAGTGAACTCTTGGGTCTGATACATTCGGATGTATGTGGACCCATGAGCTCAAGTGCAAGAGGTGGATATTTCTACTTCAAAACCTTCACAGATGATCTATCGAGGTATGGGTATGTCTACTTAATGAAGCATAAGTCGGAGTCGTTCGAAATGTTCAAACTATTCTGAAATGACGTAGAAAAACAAACTGAAAAGTGTATTAAAACTCTTCGATCTGATCGAGGAGGTGAATATCTTTCCAAAGAGTTTCTGACATATCTTGGAGAGAATGGGATTCTCTCTCAGTGGACTCCTCGTGGAATACCACAGCATAATGGTGTGTCTGAAAGGAGAAATCGGACCTTGTTGGACATGGTTCAATCCATGATGGGATTTGCTGGTCTGTCAATCTTCCTCTGGGGATATGCACTCGAATCGGTTTGTTACCTTCTAAATAGAATTTCGAATAAGTCTGTAACCAAAATGCCATATGAGATATGGATAGGATGTAAGCCAGTACTCTCGCACCTTAGGGTTTGGGGGTGTCCGGCTTATGTTAAATGTTTAATTACGGACAAGCTTAGACCTAGGTCTGACAAGTGTTATTTCATAGGGTACCCAAAAGAGACCAAAGGGTATTATTTCTACCTAGCTGATGAGCAAAAGGTGTTTGTCAGTCTTAAGACAATCTTTTTGGAAAAGAAGTTTCTTGGTGAAAGGACTGTTGCCTCTAAGGTCGAACTTGAGAAAGTTCGGCAGGTGAAAAAATCGACACAAGTAGCTGACCTTGAACCAGATTTGGTTAGATCAAATTCGGAGTCCATTGTTCCTGCACCCTTAAGGCAGTCTGGTAGAGTACCACATCAACCGGACAGATACTATGGTTTCTTGGTCTGGGATGGCGATCCTATCGAACTTGATGAAAATGATGAGGATCCGATCACCTACATGGATGCAATGCAGAGACCTAACTCTGAAAAATGGCTAGAGGCCATGAAATCCGAAATGGAGTCCATGAAGATCAATGATGTGTGGATATTGGTTGACCCACCCGAAGGAGTAAAATCCATAGGGTGTAAGTGGGTCTTCAAGAGGAAGAGAGGCACAGATGGAAAGGTGGAGACCTATAAAGCCTGTCTGATTGTCAATGAATATCGTCAACGTTATGGTATAGACTATGACGAGACGTTTTCTCTTGTGGCAATGTTCATATCCATTCGAATTATGCTTGCGATAGCTACACATCTAGATTATGAAATCTGACAGATGGATATGAAAATAGCTTTCCTAAATGGAGAGCTAGACGAAGAGGTGCATATGATACAACCTAAAGGGTTCACATCCATAGATGAGTCTAAGGTGTGCAGGCTATGGAGGTCCATTTATGGACTTAAGCAGGCATCCTGGAGTTGGAACATACATTTTGATAGGACGATCAAGACATATGGCTTCATTAAGAATTAAGAAGAACCTTGCATTTATAAGTGGGCTAATGGTCCAGTAGTGATATTTTTTGTATTGTATGTGGATGACATTCTCTTAATCGGGAATGATATCCCTGCATTACAGGGAATAAAGATTTGGCTGTCGTCACAGTTCTCCATGAAGGATCTGAGAGAAGCTTCCTACATCCTAGGGATGAAGATCTATAGGGATAGATCTAAAAGGTTGCTTGGCTTATCTCATTCCACGTACATTGATACTATGCTGAAGAGATTCAGCATGGAGAATTTCAAGAAAGGCTATCTTCCGATAGGCCATGAAACTTCTCTCTCGAAGAGGGATTGTCCGACAACACCTCAAGAGAGAGAGCGTATGGGTAGAATTCTATATGCTTCGATAATGGGATCTATCATATACGCCATGACATGTATACAACCAGATGTGGCATACTCACTAGGGGTAGTGAGTAAATACCAATCTGATCCAGAGGAGAATCATTGGAAGGTTGTTAAAACCATCCTGAAGTATTTAAGAAATACTAAGGACCAGTGGCTTGTTTATGGTGAATCAGACTTGAGACTTATAGGATTTACAGACTCTAGTTTCTAGTCTGATCACGATGACAGTAAGAGTGTGTCGGGATTTGTTTTTACCCTTAATGGTAGGGCTGTCTGCTAGAAGAGTTCCAAGCAGCACACTGTGGCTGATTCGGTTTGCGAAGCAGAATATGTCGCTGCATCAGATACTGCCAAAGAAGCGGTGTGGCTGAAAAAATTCATCACCGAGCTTGGAGTAGCACCCTCCCTTGTTGGTCCAGTTCTGCTCTATTGTGACAGCTCTGGAGCCATTGCTCAGGCAAAGGAACCGAAGGCACACCAGCGAACGAAGCATATTCTGCACCGCTACCATCTCATCCGAGAAATCGTGGATCTAGGTGACGTCGACCTTCAGAAGATCAATGGAAAGGAGAACTTGGCCGACCCATTCACTAAAGCCATTGCGGTGAAGGAGTTCGATGACTTCAAGTCAAAGATGGGTATTAGATATTGCACCGATTGGCTTTAGGCCAAGTGAGAGATTGTTGGGAATAGTGTCCCAAAGCCAATCATCAACCTGTTGATGGTTGTGCTGATTCTTGTATTAGTATATAAATTATAAATAAATAAAAGTTATTTTGGTATTTTTCATCACAAATTGTTTCATCTTCTAATGAACTCCTGTATTGTGGTGAAGTCTTTAAGACTATTTAGACTCGATAAAGGAGGATTCGTCATTTAGTCCTTAAACTTGTTCGCGATCAAATGATACGTTGTTACCAAGGACAACAACGTTTATCAAGCATAGGTCATTGTGTGCCATATGGGTTGGTTGTCCTCTTAACCAAGGAGTGTGGAGACACTGGTATGGCATACAGATGAGATGTAAGGGTACATCTGCACTGAACATGACCGACTCTGGAGTTTTTTTTGCTGTCAAGATTTGCTCTGATGGGATATGGGTATAACTATCCCTCTGACCTGAGACTGCCACGGTGACTTGCAAGCAACTCACTGCACTTAGGCACTGGACTATCTGAATTTCTAATTTAGTGACGGAAGGCTGTTGGGTGTAGTCAAGTACTTGACTTGTCGGTGCGTGTGTCAAGATGGGATTGACCACTCCAGTTCAGGAGCTGTGTACAGTCGAGTTTTAATTTAGCAAAATCTTGGCTAGGGTAGTCCTAGTGAGGAGTCACAAGACTATTTGAGTTGAGCACGATTCGGATGATCTAATCAGGGTTGACAGTTTAACCCTGAGTCATCCTATACACAAGGGTCAAAAGGGATGAATTATACAGTAACCATATTCACGTAGGTTCTGAGTGTTGCGATTGTGACTATTCAAACTATCTGAATGTCGGGTACCATTGCTAGATGGTCACTTCGATTAGTACAGGAATTGATTCTTGTGCTACTGGCTTAGGTTCGAACCTGTGGGGTCACACACATTAGAGGTTGCTATCTGATCTGTTGACTGGTGAAGAGTCTTAATGCTCGTAGACTTTGAGTCCTACATATCTGAAACTCTGTGATCGAGAATTAGGATTCTCTAATCATGAGTTCCACACATTTTGGGTACCGGGGTCAAGAGTCCCACTGGTTTGGTACTTTTTGATCAGGATTTCATATCGATGGACTCTGATGCCCGATTGCCCATCGGATTTGGACTCAATATTTATGAGAGGTTTAATTAATAATTTGATCACTAATTAACTCAATTTGATGGAGTAATTATTTTTGGATCAAGTCTAATTAAATTGGATTCAGTTGGGTTTGACCCAATTAGGTTAAGTGTTGACCTAATCGCCAAGGTGGTTTGGTCCCTGATCTGATCAGGGGTTGGGCTTAGTCAATTCTTGATTTGATTAAGATTTTATTGATCCTAATTAAGCCTATTTAAGTTGGGTTTAACTTAGTCTAATTGTGCCTAACCTATTTTGATTAGGTTGGCTCAATTAGGTTGAAACCACTTTGACCTCATCTCCCTGCGCCACCTCACTTATCTGTGCCCATTTGAATTCACGAGAAATAACTTCTCATGAAGTTTCTCCCATGCAGAAGCCTTCCCATGCAGAAGCCTTCCCATGCCCTCCCTTGTGCATCATTTATCTGGATAAAGATTGGTTTGTTGGCCACTCAAATTCAAAGGATGTTTGAATTTGAATGGGCAACTAATCCATGCGCCACCAACCTTATCTTGTGCGCCAATTAATCTACACGAGAAAGAGTTTCTCATGTAAATTCTCCATGCACAAAGAACCCACGCCTCCTCTCTTCTCTCACCCAGAGTGGATAAGGATGGGTTGGTTTGCATTTGAATTCAAATTCGATTTGAATTCAAGTGAGCAACCACCTATCTTTATCTTCTCACACGGATAAGATGCGTCTTGCACTGTTTTAAAAGAGAAGAGAAGGTGGGGCATGCGTAAAATTATTTTGAGAGAGAATAGTGGGTGTGAGGAAGCCTTGTGCGCCAGTTGAAAGTTCAAAACTTTCGAGAGAAAAGAAAAGAAAAGAAACAAAAGTGGGTGTAGGATTTTCAATGAGTATCCTAGGGTTACTGCCTAGGGTTCGGGAAGTGAAAAAGTGAGCTACGAGTGTCGTGATCCCACCAGATCTTAAAGAGAGCTTCATAAACCTCTCAAGTGTATCTGCTGATGATCCAGAGCATTCGAGGAGTTGGCAGATCAAGATCGAAGGAGTTCAATCAATATCAGTCGTCGAAAGGGTTCTGCAATGAACTAGCATTCGTGAGGAGTCGATCAGATCGAGAGCTTTATGTGGATGATCTACGGAGGCCAGACATACTATGTGACTACATTGCGATGATCGAACCTTTCCAACGGTGATCAGACTGCGGTGATCAACTACCTGCACAAAGGTAATGTATTCTAAACACAAAACAATAAAAGGTTTACTGTAGAATTTAAAATTTCAAATTTAAATGCATGCTATATATATCATATTTAGATCTTTGTGTAGGGTTAATACATATTAATAAATTAGATTAATTAATAATTTTCACTGTAAAATTATAATTTTGAAAAAGTTTTAAAATTACCGTTTTACCCCTGCACTGAAATTCACACACCTAGAAGATATAAAATTTTAGTAAAAATATTAAAAATATTTTTCAGTAGAAAGTTATCATGCAATTTGATCCTACAATCTCCCTGCACCCTGAATATAACTCTGGATATGGAATGATGTCAAATTCAATATCATACTCATATTTCTCTCAATCTTATATGATGATTCAATTAATAAAATATTAAAAAAAAATTTAATTTTTATTCTTCTTTGATCAAAGGCTTCCTGAATCATCAATCGATCAGAACATGTAGTATGCGATCTCCTCTTACCAGAAGTGATCGATTCCATATTGACCTACTCACAACCTCCATACATATTCTACCATATCTAGAATATCCTGTACATGACTAAGTCATAAATGAGTATGAATTAAAAAAATATAGATTCATATATACAAGATTCTATGGTAGTCTCAAGTCAAAGGATTATATGCATAACTCCCACTATAAGAAAATATCTTTTGATGGGTAAGTAAATTTTATAAGATGTTTCTTAAATCAGATCAATTCAATGAACTTATTCTCTAATGAGCACCTACTTTCTTGTATTAGTGTCTCATACAAGTGGCATATGAGATCAACCACCCTCTCCATCGAGCATATATAGGAAGTGCTAGTCTATCCGGAACATTGATCTCCTTCTCAATGTTCCTATAACTAGAAATATTGTAAATCAGGATTTTTAGGATTTTAGGTCTCATATTTATGATCTCATCATAATCCTAAACCTATTATCCTGATTTATGGAGTTCATCATAATCATTACAAAAGTAAGATGCAGCATATGATGAAAAATATCTTTTATTATTTAAAGAGTCAATACATGAGTCTGGAAGATTACAAAAAAAACTCATCAAAATATAAGTTTTGATTGGCTTGTAGAGCATATTCCTTTCATCTATTTGTAAGGTATTCAATAGAGATCAAGGGATATTACTTCTATCTCGCTGACGAACAGAATATGTTCGTCAGTAATAGGGTAGTCTTTTTAGAAAAGAAGTTCCTTGGTGAAGGAACTAATACCTCAAAGATTGAACTTGATGAAGTTCGATCGGTAGAAGATCCGACACAATCTAGTAAACCCATAAAGTCGGACTTGATTAGATAAAATTTAAAACCTAATTGTATAAACATCTTTAAGGAGATCTGGTAGAGTACCGCATCAATCGGATAGATACTATAGTTTCTTAGTCTGGAATAAGGATCCAGTTGAAATCGATGAGAACAATGATGATCCGATCACCTATATGGATGCGATGCAGAGGTTTGACTCTGATAAGTGGCTGAAAGTCATGAAATCTGAAATGGAGTCCATGAAAGTCAACAATGTATGGACATTGATTGACCCATCTGAAGGAGAAAAATTCATAGGGTATAAGTGGATCTTCAAAAGGAAGAGGGGTGCAGATGGGAGGCAGAGAGCTATAAAGTCTATCTGATTGTCAAAGGTTACCGTCCGTATTATGGTATTGACTATGATGAGATATTTTTTCTTGTGGCAATCCTCAAGTCCATTCGGATCATGCTTGCGATAGCAGCACATCTGGACTATGAAATTTGATAAATGGATGTGAAAACAGCCTTCCTAAATAGAGAGCTAGAAAAAGAGGTGTATATGATACTGTTGGGAATAGTGTCCCACAGCCAATCGTCAGCCTGTTGACGGTTGTGCATCTTTTTGTATTAGTATATGAATTATAAATTAATAAAAATTATTTTGATATTTTTTATCCCAAATTGTTTCATCTTCTAATGAACTCCTATGTTATGGTGAAGTCCTTAGGATTATTTAGACTCAACAAAGGAGGATTTGTCGTTTGGTCCTTAAACCTGTTCGTGACCAAATGATACATTGTTACCAAGGACAATAATGTTTATCAAGCATAGGTCATTGTGTGCCATATAGGTTTGTTGTCCTCTTAATCAAGGAGCGTGGAGACACTTGGTATGGCATACAGGTGAGATGTAAGGATACATCTGCACTGAACGTAACTGACTTTGGAGCTATTTCTGCTGTCAAAAATTGCTCCGATGGGATATGGGTATAACTATCCCTCTGACCTGAGACCGCCACGGTGACTTGTAAGCAACTCACTGCACTTAGGCACTGGGCTATCAGAATTTCTAATTTAGTAACGGAAGGATGCTGGGTGTAGTCAAGTACTTGACTTGTCGGTGCATGTGTCAAGATGGGATTGACCACTCCAGTTTAGGAGCTATGTACAGTCGTATTTTAATTTAGCAAAACTTTGACCAGGGTAGTCCTAGTGAGGAGTCACAGGACTATTTGAATTGAGCACGATTCAGATGATTTGATCAGGGTTGACAGTTTAACCCTGAGTCATCCTAAACACAGGGGTCACAAGGGATGAATTATATAGTAACCATATTCATGTAGGTTTTGAATATTGTGATAGTGACTATTCGATCTATCCAGATGTTGGGTACCATTGCTAGATGGTCACTTCGATTAGTACAGAAATTGATTCCTGTGCTACCAGCTTAGGTTCGAACCTGTAGGGTCACACACATTAGAGGTTCCTATCTGATCTGATGGCTGATGAAGAGTTCTAATACTCGTGGACCATGAATTCTATGTATTTGAGACTCTGTGATCGAGAATTAGGATTCTCTGATCATGAGTCCCACACATTTTGGGTACCGGGGTCAAGAGTCCCACTGGTTTGGGACTCTTCGATCAAGGTTTCATATCAATGGACTTTGATACCCGATTATCCATCGGATTTGGACTCAGTATTTATGAGAGGTATAATTAGTGATTTGATCACTAATTAACTCAATTTGATTGAGTAATTATTTTTGGATCAAGTCCAATTGAATTGGATTCAGTTGGGTTTGACCCTATTAGGTTAAGTGTTGACCTAATCATCGAAGTGGTTTGATCCCTGATTTGATCAGGGGTTGAGCTTAGTCAATTCCTAATTTGATTATAATTTTATTGAGCCTAATTAAACCTAATTAAGTTATGTTTAATTTAGTCTAATTGTGCTTAACCTATTTTGATTAGGTTGATTCAATTATGATCAAACCACCTTTTAAATTCAACTCCCTGGACCACCTCACTTCTCTGCGCCCATTTGAATTCACAAGAAGCAACTTTTGGTGAATTTTCTCCCACGCAAAGGCCTTCCCATGCCCCAAATTTTTGCACCATATGGGTGGATAAAGATGGTTGGTTGGCCATTCAAATTCAAAAGAAAGTTTGAATTTGAATGAGCAACCAATCCATGCATCACCTAGCCTTATCCTTGCGCCATTTGCTTTACACAAGAAAGAGTTTCTCGTGTAAATTCTCCACACACAAGAGAAGCCACACCTCCTCTCTTCTCACACATAGAGTGGATAGGAATGAGTTGGTTAGCATTTGAATTCAAATTCGATTTGAATTCAAATGAGCAACTACTTATCTTTATCCTCTCACGCGGTAAAAATGCTGCAAAGATGTGGTCTTGCATCATCTTAAAAAGGAGATAAGAGAGGGCATGTGCACAGAGTATCAGAGATAAAAGGGTGGTGTGAGAGAGGTTTCTTGCATGAGAAAAGAAAAGAAAAGAAGAGAAAAAGAGAGAGAAGTGGGTGCAAGCTTTTCTTGTGTACCCTAGGGTTTTGGCTTAGGGTTCGGGAAGTAAGAACGTGAGCTATGAGTGTCGTGAGCCCATCAAACTTCAGGAAGAGCATCATCAACCTCTCTATCATCTTTGTTGATGATCCAAAGCATCTGCGGAGTCGGTAGACATCGATCGAAGGAGTTCGATCAACATCGGCCATCAAAAAGGTGCAGTGTCGAACTAGCATTCGTGAGGAGCCGATCAGATCGAGAGTTTCGTGTGGACAATCCACAGAGGCCAAACACACTGTGTGGCTATATTGCAATGATTAGACCCTTTCGACAGTAATCAAATTATGACGATCAACTATCCGCACAAAGGTAATGTATTCTGAATACATAACAGTAAATTATTTACTGTAAAAATTTGAATTTTAAATTTAAATACATGCATGCTATATATCATATTTAGATTCTAGTATAGAATAAATATATATTAATTAATTAGATTAATTAATAATTTTTACTGTAAAATAGTGATTTTGAAAAAGTTTTAAAATTATCATTTTACCCCTACAACTATTTTTCACTTCAAATGGTATCAGAGCGGATTCTAAAATATGATATATAGATTTGCATGTGTAGATTAAGTTGTAATCTAAAAGTTTAAATTTAAAATTTAAAATTCAAAATTTAAAATTTGAATTTTGAAATTTGTTCGAAATTCAAAATTCAAAAATTTAAAATTTAAAATTTGAATATTGAATTTTGAAATTTGAAATTCAAAATTCAAAATTCAAAATTTTGAAATTCAAAATTTAAAATTTAAAATTTGAAATTTGGTTAAAATTTCAAATTTGAAATTCAAAATTTGAAATTCAAAAATTTGAAATTTAAAATTTAAAATTTAAAATTTGTTTGAAATTTGAAATTCAAAATTTAAAATTTGAAATTTAAAATTTAAATTTTAAAATTGGTATATTTAGATATACTTGATCCAAGTAGCAAGTAGTCTAATTGGGTTGGTTGCCATGGTCGTCCGATCATAGGAGAAAAGTAGGGTTTAAAGGCCCTCTCCTCCCATTCGATGGGGTTCTCCTATGGTGGTAGGGGTGCCGCTGCAATTATATTCCATACAGATGAAGCAGCGAAAGGACTTAATTGTAAAGGTTCAATTGTAAAATTTATCATGAATGTGTTAGATTAGATCTAAAAGAATATTCATGATTTATTTTGATTGAATTATTTTCTGATATGTAATTAGCAATAGGATTGCTGTTTATGAAATGTGCTGATCTGTTTGTGAAATGAGTCAACATATTTGGTGAACAAAAAATAAAATCTTTCAAATTTAAAAATTATTTTTGAAATGCCAAACCTTGATCCATCAGCCCAAATACTTAATTAAAAGAATTAATTATTGTCAAGTTGGTCTAGAATTATGAATTAAGAATTAAGACAATTGCATAAACTTGTGGGTCAATGGGTTAGATGGATTAGGTCCAAAATTGGGTTAGACCTAAGGTTAGCTTAAAGAAATGGACTAAATTAGAGTAATTAGTCAAATCTAATCAAAAGTTGAATTAGATTAGGTCAAAGACACTCTAGACTCAACTTCAATAGTTGTAGTTGAATGGGTCTATGTCTTTAACTAGACCAAAATGGACTTAATTCATGGCTACGTGGTGGAACCCTATTTACTAAGTTGATCAAATTAAAACTAATGAACCGGTTAGTGTCTAAGGTAAGTTCGGCAGTTTGACCAGTGGTTCTTAAGTGGGAGCTACTCGCATTGATTCGATCTCTGACGAGTTAATGACATATCCCCACCACTAATCTCACTTACCTGACCAACCTGGTGAGTTAGTTTTTGATTAGATCACTTAGTGATTAGGACTCACCCATGTTATTAGGTAAATCAGTGTGACTGATTTAGGTGCTCCTAATGCCGACTTTAATTAAATCCTTTTTAATCTGACTTGGTGAAGTCAGTGGGAGGATTGAAATTGGTTGGTTAATTTCTTCTCTTCTATCCTTTAATAAAATCCTCAAAATTTATTAGGTCCCTAAAATGATTAAGTTATAGTGATAACTAAGTCATAGTCTCCCATTAAGTGAGTGATAATGAGTCCATTAGTTTAATAATCACTGGAGGCCCAAAGGCCTGGTGCTTATTGACTAATGGAATTATCATTCATAGTATGATAATTTGGTTGAGTCTTTCTGATGGTGGTCAGGTTGGCCGGCCAAAGTCGAGCCTGATCATTTATTGGTCCGATTCACCAAATTAAGTCATGTTAATGGTTGGACCTAACCAGATCTTTTCAGTGGAGGCCAAAGCCTACTGATTAGGTTCTGGAGAAAAATTAATTACTTGAAGTTGTTTAGAGAAACAACTGGTTATGAACCTACCCATAGTTGTACATAGGTTGACCAACCAAAGTTGGGCTCGTGTGTGGTCTGTGTGGATTCTAGTACCCACTAAGGAATTAAAGTAATTCCTCGAATTGGAGGTTGAGGCTACCAGTTCATAAAAATATTGAGAGAAACTTTAGACTAAAGTCCAAGTCTTTAGTATTAATAATTTATATACTAATAGAGGTCTGGTTTTCCTTTATGCAGCTATGGCCACTACCCTGTCACTCCGATCATTATTAGATAATGACAAGCTCATGGGACCTAATTTCAATAGCTGGTATCGAAAATTAAAAATCATCCTTGAGCATGAGTGGATCCTTTATGTAGTAACGGATCCGACACCCGAGGAGCCAGCCCCAAACGCTAGAGGGACGGTCTGAGACACTTACCAGAAGTGGCTCAACGACCGCACCACCGTTCGATGCATAATACTGACGGCAATGAATAATGAGTTTAGCCGTAGGTTTGAGAATGCCCAGCCGCAGGAGATGCTTCAAATGTTGAATAACTCCTTTGGCACACCTGACGATGTTGAAAGGCATAAAACTAGTTGTGCTATTTTCAATGCTTGGATGAGGGATGGGGCCTCAGTCACCGATCATGTACTGTACATGATCGAAATGATTGAGCACCTAAGTAAACTGGGCTTTCCCCTGCACGAGCAGCTCAGTAAGGATGCGATCCTTAATTCTTTGCCCAAGTCCTTCCTCTCCTTTCTTACTCATTTTTGAATGACAAAGCCTGCAGTGAACTACCACGGCTTGTTGGGGTTGCTGCAAAACTTTGAGAAGGACCACCAGCTCCATAAGGAGTCGGTGAATGTTGTGGGAGGGTCTTCTTCTAGTCATCGACCCTTTAAAAAAAGGCCGAAGAAGAAGAAGAATAAGAAGGTGCAGTCGCATGCTGGGACTCTGCACAGGATCAGATCAAGAAGCGCAAGCCTGACCAGAGCCAGGTGGAGTGCTTCTTTTGCAAGAAGCAGGGACACTGGAAGAGGAACTGTCTTTTATACATTGCCTCCCTGGACCTGAATAGACCGAAGAAGAAGCAAGATAATTATATGATAACACCTTGCAACTTTTTCATTTGTGATACTACTACCTAGATATTGGATATCGGAAGCCCTTATCATATTTGTAATTTGATGCAGGGTCTGCAAGTCAGTAGAAGATTTGATGACGGCGAGAGGTTCCTGAACATTGGAGATGGAAGCAAAGTTTCAGTTCTAGCTTTAGGAATCATGAATCTTGTAATTAATTCTCGTAATGTAATTCTGAGTGAATGTCACTATTGTCCAAGCTTTTTATTAAATATTATTTCGGTAGGCCTTTTGACCATGTACGGTTATTTATTTTTAATAAAAGGAAATATTTGCAATATCATTTTGAATGGTGTTACAATATTTGTTGGATAAATAAATAATAAAATTTACTTACTATCACAGCCTGTTAATGTGGCTCAAACCTCTGGTAAACACCCTAGAAAGATAATATGTCAGAAGTCTACCATTGGCACTATAGGCTAGGTCATATCAAAAAGAACAGGATAAACAGGTTGGCTCAAGAAGTAATTCTTGAAGTTGGTGATTGTGAATCACTTCCAACCTATGAGTCCTGTTCTTGTGAAGATGACCAAGTCATCTTTTACTGAAAAAGGTGAGCGAGCCAGTGAACTCTTAGGTCTGGTACATTCTGATGTATGTGGACCCATGAGCTTAAGTGCAAGAAGTGGATATTTTTACTTCATAACCTTCACAAACGACCTATCGAGGTATGGGTATGTCTACTTAATGAAGCATAAGTCAGAGTCATTTGAAATGTTCAAACTATTCCGAAATGAGGTAGAAAAATAAACTGGGAAGTGTGTTAAAACTCTTCGATCTGATCGAGGAGGTGAATACCTTTCCAATGAGTTTCTGACATATCTTGAGAAGAATGAGATTCTCTCTCAGTGGACTCCTCCTGGAATACCACAGCATAATGGTGTATCTGAAAGGAGGAATCGGACCTTGTTGGATATGGTTCGATTCATGATGGGGTTTGCTGGTCTGTCGATCCTCCTCTGGGGATATGCGCTCGAATTGGCTTGTTACCTTCTAAATAGAATTTCAAATAAGTCTATAACCAAAATGCCATATGAGATATGGATAGGACGTAAGCCAGTACTCTCGCACCTTAGGGTTTGGAGGTGTCCGGCTTATGTTAAACGTTTAATTACGGACAAGCTTGGACCAAGGTCTGACAAGTGTAATTTCATAGGGTACCCAAAAGAGACTAAAGGGTATTATTTCTACCTAGCTAAAGAGCAAAAAGTGTTTGTCAGCCTTAAGGCAATCTTTTTGTGAAAAGAGTTTCTTGGTGAAGGGACTGTTGCCTCTAAAGTCTAACTTAAGGAAGTTTGGCAGGTAAAAAAATTGACACAAGTAGTTGAACCTGAACCAGATTTGGTTAGATCAGATTCGGAGCCCATTGTTCCTGCACTCTTAAGGTGGTCTGGTAGAGTACCATGTCAATCGAACAGATACTATGGTTTCTTGGTCCGGGATGGCTATCCTGTCGAACTTCATGAAAACGATAAGGATCCGATCACCTACATGGATGCAATGTAGAGACCTGACTCTGAGAAATGGCTAGAGGCCATGAAATTCGAAATGGAGTCCATGAAGGTCAACGATGTGTGGACATTGGTTGACCCACCTGAAGGAGTAAAACCCATAGGGTGTAAGTGGGTCTTCAAGAGGAAGAGGGGTGCAGACGAAAAGGTAGAGACCTATAAAGCTCGTCTGGTTGCCAAGGGATATCGTCAACATTATGGTATAAACTATGACGAGATGTTTTCTCCGTGGCAATGCTCAAATCCATTCGGATTATGCTTGCGATAGCTGTCCATCTGGACTATGAAATCTGGCAGATGGATGTGAAGACAGCTTTCCTAAACGGAGAGCTGGATGAAGAGGTGTATATGATACAACCTGAAGGGTTCACATCCACAGATGAGTCTAAGGTGTGCCGGCTACAGAGGTCCATTTATGGACTTAAGCAGACATCTCGGAGTTGGAACATACATTTTGATAGGACGATCAAGACGTATGGCTTCGTTAAGAATGGAGAAGATCCCTGTATTTATAAGTGGGCTAATGGTCTAGTAGTAGTATTTCTTGTATTGTATGTGGATGACATTCTTTTAATCGAGAATGATGTCCCTGCATTGCAAGAAATAAAGATTTGGCTGTCGTCACAATTCTCCATTAAGGATCTGGAAGAAGCTTCCTACATCCTAGGGATGAAGATCTATAGGGATAGATCTAAAAGGTTTCTTGACTTATCCCAGTCCACGTACATTGATACTATACTGAAGAGGTTTAGCATGGAGAATTCCAAGAAAGGCTATCTACCGATAGGCCATGAAATTTCTCTCTCGAAGAGGGATTGTCCGATAACACCTCAAGAGAGAGAGCATATGGGTAGAATTCCATATGCTTCGATAATGGGATCTATCATGTATGCCGTGACATGTACACGACCAGATGTGGCATACTCACTAGGGGTAGTGAGTAGATACTAATCTGATCCAGGAGAGAATCACTGGAAGGTTGTTAAAACCATCCTGAAGTATTTGAGAAATACTAAGGACCAGTGGCTTGTTTATGATGAATCGGACTTGAGACTTATAGGGTTTACAGACTCTAATTTTCAGTCTGATCACCATGACAGTAAGAGTGTGTCGGGATTTATTTTTATCCTTAATGGTGGGACTGTCTGCTGGAAGAGTTTCAAGCAGCACACAGTGGCTGATTCAGTTTGCGAGGCGGAGTATATCACTGCATCAGATACTGCCAAAGAAGCGATGTGGCTAAGAAAATTCATCATCGAGCTCGGAGTAGCACCCTCCCTTGTTGGTCCAGTTCCGCTCTACTGTGACAGCTCTGGAGCCATTGCTCAGGCGAAGGAACCAAAGGCACACCAGCAGACGAAGCATATTCTGCACCGCTACCATCTCATCCGAAAAATCATGGATCTAGGTAACGTCGACCTTCAGAAGATCGATGGAAAGAAGAACTTGGCCGACCCATTCACTAAAGCCATTGTAGTGAAGGAGTTCGACGACTTCAAGTTGAAGATGGGTATTAGATACTGTACCGATTGGCTTTAGGCCAAGTGGGAGATTGTTGGGAATAATGTCCCAAAGCCAATCATCAGTCTATTGATGGTTGTGTTCCTTTTTGTATTAGTATATGAATTATAAATTAATAAAAATTATTTTAATATTTTTTATCACAAATTATTTTATCTTCTAATGAACTCCTGTGTTGTGGTGAAGTCCTTAGGACTATTTAGACTCGACAAAGGAGGATTTGTCGTTTAGTCCTTAAACCTGTTCGCGACCAAATGATACATTGTTACTAAGGACAATAATGTTTATCAAGCATAGGTCGTTGTGTGCCATATAGGTTGGTTGTCCTCTTAACCAAGGAGTGTGGAGACACTGGTATGGCATGCAGGTGAGATGTAAGAGTACATCTGCACTGAATGTGACCGACTCCGGAGCTATTTCTACTGTCAAGAATTGCTCTGATGGGATATGGATATAACTGTCCCTCCGACTTGAGACCACCATGGTGACTTGTAAGCAACTCACTGCACTTAGGCACTGGAGTACATGAATTTCTAATTCAGTGACGGAAGGCTGCTGGGTATAGTCAAGTACTTGACTTGTCGGTGCGTGTATCAAGATGGGATTGACCACTCCAGTTCAGGAGCTGTGTACAGTCGTGTTTCAATTTAGCAAAACTTTGGCCAGGGTAGTCTTAGTGAGGAGTCATAGGACTGTTTAAATTGAGCACGATTCGGATGATTTGATCAGGGTTGACAGTTTAACCCTGAGTCGTCCTAAACATACGGGTCAAAAGGGATGAATTATACAGTAACCATATTCACGTAGGTTCTGAATGTTACGATTGTGACTATTTGACCTATTCAGATGTCGGGTACCATTGCTAGATGATCACTTCGATTAGTACAAGAATTGGTTCCTGTGCTACCAGCTTAGGTTCGAACCTGCGGGGTCACACATATTAGAGGTTCCTATCTGATTTGATGGCTGATGAAGAGTCTTAATGCTTGTAGACTATGAATCCTATGTGTCTGAGACTCTATGATCGAGAATCAAGATTCTCTGATCATGAGTCCCTCACATTTTGGATACCGGGGTCAAGAGTCCCATTGGTTTGGGACTCTTCGATCAAGGTTTTATATCGATGGACTTTGATATCCGATTGCCCATCGAATTTAGACTCAGCATTTATGAGAGATATAATTAGTGATTTGATCACTAATTAACTCAATTTGATTGAGTAATTATTTTTAGATCAAGTCCAATTGAATTGGATTCAGTTGGGTTTGACCCGATTAGGTTAAGTGTTGACCTAATCGTCGAAGTGGTTTGGCCCTTGATTTGATCAGGGGTTGGGCTTAGTCAATTTTTGATTTGATTAAAATTTTATTAAGCCTAATTAAGCCTAATTAAGTTAGGTTTAATTTAGTCTAATTGTGCTTAACCTATTTTGATTAGGTTGATTCAAGTATGATCAAACCACCTTTTGAATTCAACTCCCTGCGCCACCTCACTTCTCTGCACCCATTTGAATTCATGAGAAGCAACTTCATGTGAATTTTCTCCCACACAAAGGCCTTTTTACGCCCCACATTTATGCACCATATGGGTGGATAAAGATGGTTGGTTGGCCATTCAAATTCAAAAGAAAGTTTGAATTTGAATGAGCAACCAATCCATGCGCCACCTAGCCTTATCCTTGCGCCATTTGTTTTACACGAGAAAGAGTTTCTCGCATAAATTCTCCATGCACAAGAGAAGCCACACCTCCTCTCTTCTCATGCATAGAGTGGATAGGAATGAGTTGGTTGGCATTTGAATTCAAATGAGCAACCACTTATCTTTATCCTCTCACGCGGTAAAAACGCTGCAAAGATGCGATCTTGCATCATTTTAAAAAGAAGATAAGAGAGGGCATGCACACAGAGTATCAGAGAAAAAAGAGTGGCATGAGAGAGGTTTCTTGCATGAGAAAAGAAAAGAAAAGAAGAGAAAAGGAGAGAGAAGTGGGCGCAAGCGTTTCTTGTGTACCCTAGGGTTATTATGGCTTAGGGTTCGGAAAGTAAGAATGTGAGCTACGAGTGTCGTGAGCCCACCAAACTTTAGGGAGAGCATCATCAACCTCTCTATCATCTTTGCTGATGATTTAGAGCATCCAAGGAGTCAGCAGACATCGATCGAAGGAGTTTGATCAACATCGGCCATCAAAAAGGTGCAGTCACGAACTAGTATTTGTGAGGAGCCGATCAGATCAGGAGTTTCATGTGGATGATTCGTAGAGGCCAGACATACTATATAGCTGTATTGCGATGATCAGATCCTCTCGATGGTGATCAAATTATGGCGATCAACTACCGCACAAAAGTAATGTGTTCTGAACACATAACAGTAAATTATTTACTGTAGAAATTTGAATTTCAAATTTAAATGCATGCATGCTATATATCATATTTAGATCCTAGTGTAGGGTAAACACATGTTAATTAATTAGATTAATTAATAATTTTTATTATAAAATAGTGATTTTAAAAAAATTTTAAAATTACCATTTTACCCCTGCACTCAAATTTCACTTCAGATACAACCTAAAGGTTTCATATCCACAGATAAGTTTAAGGTGTGCAAGCTTCAGACGTCCATCTATGGACTTAAGCAAGTATCTCAGAGTTAGAACATGCATTTTGATAAAATGATCAAAACGTATGGCTTCATTAAGAATGGAGAAGAACCCTACATATACAAGTGGGTTAATAACTCTGTGATAGTATTTCTTATTTTATATGTCGATGACATTCTCTTAATCGAGAATGACATTTCTGCATTATAGGGAATAAAAGTTTGGTTGTCATTACAGTTCTCCATGAAGGACTTCGGAGAAGCATCCTTCATCTTTGCGATGAAGATCTATAGAGATAGATCTAAAAAGTTGCTTAGATTATCTCAGTCGACATACATTGATACTGTGCTGAAAAGATTCAGCATGGAGAATTTCAAGAAAGACTATCTTCTGATAGGCTAAAAAAATTTTCTCTTGAAGAGTGATTGTCCGACAACTCCTAAAGAGAGAGAGCGTATGAGTAGAATTTTATTTGCTTCGATAATGGGATCTATTATGTACATCATGACATGTACACGATTGATGTGGCATACTCACTAGGAGTAGTGAGTAGATACCAGTCCGATCTAGGTGAGAATCACTGGAAGGTCGTAAAGACCATCCTTAAGTATTTGAGAAATACTATGGATCAGTGGCGTATATATGGAGAATCCAACTTAAAACTTGTGGGGTTTATAGACTTCAATTTTCAGTCAGAATATGATGACAGCAAGAGCGTGTCAGGATATATTTATACCCTGAATGATGGAGCAATCTACTGAAAAGTTTCAAGCAGCACACTGTGGCCGACTCACTTGCAAGGCAGAATATATCGCAGCATCTGATGCTGCAAAAGAAGCTGTGTAGTTACGAAAGTTCATCAATGAGCTCAGAGTGGCACCCTCCCTTGATGGCCCCATCTTGTTGTACTACGACAGCACTAGCGCCATTGCTTAAGCAAAGAAATCGAAGTCACATCAGTAGACCAAGCATATTCTACACTGCTACCATCTGGTCTGGGAGATCATGGATTGAGGTGACGTCAAGTTTCAGAAGATCGACGAAAAGAAGAACCGAATAAATCCATTTACTAAAGCCCTCAATCTCAAGGAGTTTGAAGACTACAAATCAAAGATGGATATACGATACTATACCGATTGGCTTTAGTCCAAGTGAGAGTTGTTAGGAATTACGTCTCAAAGCCAATCGTCAGCTTGTTAACGGTTGAGTTTATTATTATAATTATATATAAATTATTAAATTAATAAATATTATTTAGTTTTTTCATCATTATGTACATCTTATTTTGAACTCTTGTTATGTGATGAAGTCCTTAAGACTTTGATTTGATATAGGAAGATATACCATTTAGTCCTTAAACCGTAAGTTCACGACCAAATGATATACTATTATTAGAATGATAGCTATATTGGAGTACGATCCTGGCTCCTCCCATAGACCTTGGGTGCAGTGGAACCAGCAACGAACAGATCTGGAGACTTCTGGACTCGATCCAAGGCCCTTGACGAAATCAGCCTGGTTGCTATCTTCTTCGTCAGCCTTTCATTCTAGATGAAGAATGCCTCTGAAATCACATCTAAAAAATCCAAGATCTGGTACCCAATCAGATTAGATCTGGATCGAGATCTTCTAATTTATAGATCTCAAATTGGGATATTCTAGATAGGAAAGAAGGTAGATGGAGATAGACCTTGCAGATCTGTCCTGCTGCAGCCTTTCTTGTAGATCTGTTGATGGAGATCTCACCTGCACCTCAAACAACCTCAGATCAACTTCAGATCTGAGAGAAACTTGTACCAACCTCTTCTTAAGAGATTCTAGGTCCTAGACCTAATGTTTGGGTGACTGCAAGAGAGGGAGAGCAGATCTGGTAGGCGGCTGCAAGGGGGAAGGGGCTAGCGCCTCCTTGCTTTTCCTGCCTTTTTGGGACCTGGCGGCAAGAAACCCTAGGATTTCTTGCTTTTGGGGCATGGAAGATGGCTGGAGAGAGAGGGAGAAGAGAGAGAGAGATTTGGAAGAAAGAGTCATCTATTACTTGGCTTGATCAAACCTATACAAGTATATGTATATATAAACACTGGGTCAAGTGACCCAAACCCAAAACTCCCTTGACCAACTCTATTGAAGATTAGGTTAATCCAAGCCCATGTATACCCATGACTCAACCTAATCTCACCTATCCTAGGCCCAGACCTGGCCCATAAACAGTTGGTCCCTTGAGGCCCACATAACCTAGACCTCAAGAACCCGAAAGGCCCACAGCCTTTCAACCTAGGGCCCAACTAGCCCTAGAGCCTCCATGAAGCCCTCATGAATGATGGACCTTGGCCTTAACCTTGGTCCCCTGGGCCTTGGGCACACCACCTGGATCATAACAATCTCCACCTTGGTGTCCCAAGGCCTCAACCAGCTCCACTCTGTCCTTGCGACTGTAGATCCATTTGCAGCCAATGGGCCTCTTTCCCTGTGGCAACTGCACCAATCGCCATGTCTGGCTCTTGTGGAGAGACTGCATCTCCTCGAACATCTTCTGGACCCATCGCTCTCTATCCTAGCTCTCAATTACCTCCTGATACGTATATGAGTCTCCATTCGCTGTCACCAGGGCATATGACAGCATCTCCTAGAAGCCATATCGGTTCGATTGCCTGATGGTCCTCTTGGGCTTGTGTAGGGCAACACCGATATCAGTCCTCGGTCTAGCTCGCTCCTGTTGGACCTCTCCACCTTGATCATCTGTCCGAGTCCTCTCCACCTATGGAGACACCTTAGGCAGGTTCTCCACCTGAATGTCATATCCTTCCGTAGTACCTGCAAGAGGCAAAATCAAAGAGGTAAGCTATCCAGCAGCGCCCTACTCGACCTCCTCCTGCTCCTGCTGCTCCTCCATGCCTGCTCGCCTCCGTAGGACTGACTCCTCATCAAAAGTCACATCCCGACTAATGATGACCTTCTTCTCCAAGGGATCCCACAGCCTGTATCCCTTGACTCCTCGCAGATAGCCTAGAAACACCGCCTTGCGTGATCTGGCGTCTAGCTTGCTCTGCTCACCAGCTCCAATGTGCACATAGGCCGTGCACCCAAATACCCGTAGATGGCCCAGCCCAACTATCCTCCAAGATCACACCTCCTCTGGAAGCTTGCCATCCAACCTGGTGTGAGGTGACCAATTAACCAAGTAACCCGCTGCGTCTACTGTGTCAACCCAGAACTCCTTTGGAAGCCCTGCCTGCAGCCTCATGCATCGTGCCTTTTCCAAAAGAGTTCTGTTCATACTCTTGGCCACCCCATTCTGCTGTGGAGTCTCCCAAACTGAGAAGTGTCTCCTGATCTCATACTCCTCATAGTAGTCCTGGAACTCTCTGCTGGTGTACTCCCCGCCATTATCTGACCTCAGACACTTCACGCTCCTCCCCTGCTCCTTCTCCACCTCCGCTCTCCAAATCTTAAACTTGGTGAAGACCTCTGACTTCTCTCTCATGAAGTAAATCCAGAGTTTTCTTGAGAAATCATCAATCAGGGTCATGAAGTATCTGGCCCCATTCCTAGCTAAAACTGGGGCTGGTCCCCACACATCTGTGTGTACTAACTCTAGAGGGGCTGCACTACGGGCTGTACTAATGTTGAACTGAACTCTCCTCTGCTTTCCCATCTGGCACGGCTCATAGATCTCCCCTGTAGCACCATCCTCCAGATCAGAGATGAGTCCTCTCCTGCTCAACTCCCTCAGCCCCTTGTCACCCATGTGGCCTAGGCGGTAGTGCCACATCCTGTAAGCTCCCTGCTGGTCCTATGCTGCAGCTGCTGCATCAGACTCTCTGGTCACCACAGATCCCTCCATGCGATAGAGGTTATTGCCCAACCTCTTGCCTCTCATCACCACCATAGCTCCATTGGAGATGTTCAGTACTCCGCTTCTAGCCCTACTGCTGAAGCTGTATCCACTGCGCTCCAAGTAGCCTAGTGACACCAGATTCTTTTCCAGCTCCGGGATGTGCTTTACATTTGTCAATGTCCTCACAATCCTATCAAACATCCTCACCCTAACTGTCCCTATCCCAGCCACCTTGCAAGGATGATTGTCGCCTAGAGTCACTAATCCCTCATCTGTCTTGGTGCATGTCGCAAACCAAGACCTGTGTGGTGTGTAGTGATGTGAGCATGCAGAGTCTAGTGTCCACTCCTCTGTGTAATGCCTGTGACCATCTGATACCACAAGTAGATCATCCTCCACCTGCTGCCCAGCAACTGCACTCACTGATTCTGAGCCACTTCTTTCTCCCTTCTTGCTCTTCCATAGTGTACATTCTCGCTTGAAGTGTCCGAACTCTTTGCACTTGAAGCATTTCACCTCTCTCTTTCCCTTCTTGGACTTGGACCGCCCCCTGGACTTGCTTCTGCCTCTACCTCTACCTCTACCTATCCTCTCCCCTACTGCCAAACCCTCCTGGGGAGCCCGATCTCTGGTCAACTTTTTTCTCTGCTCATTAGACCCCAGCACCGAGACCATGTCCTCATACTCCAGAGTCTCCTTGCCATAGAGCAGTGTAGTCACCAAAGAATCATATGATCCAGGCAATGAACATAGAAGCAACAGGGTCTTGTCCTCCTCATCCAGCTTCACCCCGATATTCACCAACTCCGTGCACAACTGGTCGAACCTCTGAATGTGGCCAATCACATCAGATCCCTCCTGCATCCGAAGACTGTACAACCTCTTCTTCAGCATCAGCTTGTTGCACATATTCTTCCCCATATACATAGTGTGCAACTTCGACCAAAGGCCCTTCGGGGTCTTTTCTTCCAGCATCGAATACAATGCCGCATCTGCCAAACATCCTCTGATCATCGAGCATGCTTTCTTCTCCAATGATGCCCACTGTCTATCTGTCATTCCCTCAGGCTTCTCATCCAAAGCCTGATCCAAATCTGCTTGCACCAGAAGATCCTCTACCCGGATTTTCCACATAAAAAAATTCTCCTTGCCATCAAACTTCTCGACATCGACCTTCATATTGCTGCCCATGACTGGATCCAAGCCAAACAAGCAATATAAATTCAAGAAGTGTAGAATATACCTTGATGGTACCTTGCTGAAAATTTTTAGCACTTGGGATCTTCAACTTCTCGCGCTTGGAACTGCTTCCTCACCATTGTGGCTCTGATACCAACTATTGGAGCATGATCCCAGCTCCTCCCATAGACCTTGGGTGCAGCAGAACCAGCAACGAACAGATCTAGAGACTTCTGGACTCGATCCAAGGCCCTTGACGAAATCAGCCTGGTTGCTGTCTTCTTCGTCAGCCTTTCATTCCAGATGAAGAATACCTCTGAAATCACCTCTAAAAAATCCAAGATCTGGTATCCAATCAGATCAGATCTGGATCAAGATCCTCCAATTCATAGATCTTGAATTGAGATATTCTAGATAGGGAAGAAGGTAGATGGAGATAGACCTTGCAGATCTATCCTGCTGCAGCCTTTCTTGTAGATCTGTTGATGGAGATCTCACCCGTGCCTCAAACAACCTCAGATCAACTCCAGATCTGAGAGAGACTTGTACCAACCTCTTCTCAAGAGATTCCAAGTCCTAGACCTGGTGTTTGGGTGACAGCAAGAGAGGAAGAGCAGATCTGGTAGGCGGCTGCAAGGGGGAAGGGGCTAGCACCTCCTTGCTTTTCCTACCTTTTTGGGACCTGGCGGCAAGAAACCCTAAGGTTTCTTGCTCCTAGGGCATGGAAGATGGCTGGAGAGAGAGGGAGAAGAGAGAGAGAGACTTGGGAGAAAGAGTCATCTTTTACTTGGCTTGATCAAACCTATACAAGTACATGTATATATAAACACCGGGTCAAGTGACCCAAACCCAAAACTCCCTTGACCAATTCTATGGAGATTAGGTTAATCCAAGTCCATGTACACCCATGACTCGACCTAATCTCACCTATCCTGGGCCCAAACCTGGCCCATAAAGAGTTGGTCCCTTGAGGCCCACATAACCTAGACCTCAAGAACCCGAAAGGCCCACAGCCTTTCAACCTAGGGCCCAACTAGCCCTAGAGCCTCCATGAAGCCCTCATGAATGATGGACCTTGGCCTTAGCCTTGATCCCCTGGACCTTGGGCACACCACCTGGATCATAACAAGCTATATAAAGTATAGATCATTGTGTGCCATGTATATTGGTTGTCCTCTTAACCAGAGAGTGTGGAGACATTGGCATGGCATGCAAATGAGATGTAGGAGTATATCTCACTGAATGTGATCAATTGTTGAGCACTCTACTATCAAGAGTAGCTCGTGTAGGATATGGATATAAGTATCCCTCTAACCTGAGATCACCACGATGACTTGCAAGCAACTCATTGTGCTTTAGTGTCGGACTATCTAAATTTTTAATTCAGTGAGAAAATTTTTTTTGGCACAGTCAAGTGCTTGTGAAGTCAGTGTATGAGTCAAGATGGAATTGATCTCTCCAAATAAATAGGAGTTAACGTATCAGTGTGTTTCAATTCAATAAAATCTTGATCGGAGTAATCCATGTGATAGATTTTAAAAATTAAAATATAATGTGGATGACTATATCAGGATTGACAGTTAAATCCTAGATCATCTTGTGTATTTGAGTCAAAAGAATAAATTATACGGTAACCATATGCCAATAAGTTCTTGAATGATGCTTTGCAATCTTTTGACCTATTCGGACGTCGGATATTATTGCTAGATAGTCACTTTGATTGGTGTAGGAAGATTATTTTTATAGTACCGACTTAGGTTCAAACCTATGGGGTCACACTCAAAAGAAGTTTCTGACTGATCATATGGCTGATCAATGATTAAGAATCATTCTAGAATAAAACAGTCAATTCGATTGATGATTAACCCTATGTAAAAGTCATAATAAATCAATTCACTAATTATTAATAAATTATAGGAGAATTGATTAATAATTAGATTACTAATTAACTCAATTTGATGGAGCATTGAGTTTTGAATCAAATCTAATTAAATTGAATTCAATTTGGTTTGATCCGATTAGGTTATAAGATGACCTAATCACTAAGGGTGTTCGATTCTTGATATGATTAGGACTTGAGCTTGATTAATTTTTAATTTGATTAAGATTTAATTGAACCTATTTAATATCTAATTAGATTAGGTTTAGTGGTCCAATTAGGTTTAACATAATTTGGTTGGGTTAAGAATATAATTGGATGAGAAAATAATTCAAATTTGAATCTCTTACACCTCCTTTCTCTGTGCCCTCCTATTCTTCATGTGAAAAATATTTTTATATGATTTTTGTCATTCCTAGAAGCCCTTTTCATATCTTCATCTGATTATTTTTGAATTAGAAATTGGTTGGTTTAAATTTGAGTTCAAATGGATTTGAATTTGAATGAAAATCTAGAGTCCAAATTATGTTGGACTCTCCTCTTCACGCCACCACCTTTCTCCATGCATAAAGTACTTTTATGTGAGATTTCTTCCACCATTCTAATGTTGGTCAACCCCTCTCTGAGTTTATAAGATGAGGATAAAGTTTGGTTCAAAATTTAATTCAAATTTGATTTAAATTGATGATAAGAATCAACCAACATTAAAATTTGAACCGAAACTACCTCTTTCTTATCCTTATCTTTCATGGGATGCCAACCTTAAACGGAGATCAATTTTGTGCGAGATTAAGAGTGATTTTTAAGTGAGAAACCTAAGAGTAGGGACATGAAAAGTTGAGAGTGGGTGTTGTGATCCAGGTGGTGTGCCCAAGGCCCAGGGAATCAAGGCTAAGGCCAAGGTCCATCATTCATTAGGGCTTCATGGAGGCTCTAGGGCTAGTTGGGCCCTAGGTTGAAAGGCTGTGGGCCTTTCGGGTTCTTGAGGTCTAGGTTATGTGGGCCTCAAGAGACCAACTCTTTATGGGCTAGGTCTGGGCCTAGGATAGGTGAGATTAGATCGAGTCATGGGTGTACATGGGCTTGGGTTAACCTAATCACCCATAGAGTTGGTCAAGGAAGTTTTGGGTTTGGGTCACTTGACCCTGTGTTTATATATACATGTACTGTATAAGTTTGATCAAGCCAAGAAAATATAGAACTCTTTCTCCCAAGTCTCTCTCTCTCTTCTCCCTCTCTCTCCAGCCATCCTCCATGCCCCAGGAGCAAGAAACCCTAGGGTTTCTTGCCGCCAGGTCCCAAAAAGGCAGGAAAAGCAAGGAGGCACTAGCCCCTTCCCCCTTGCAGCCATCGACTCTCTCTCTCTTCTCCCTCTCTTGAAGTCATCCAAACACCAGGTTCAGGACTTGAAATCTCTTGAGAAGAGGTTGGTACAAGTCTCTCTCAGATCTGGAGTAGATCTGAGGTCGTTTGAGGTGTGGGTGAGATCTCCATCAACAGATCTACAGGAAAGGCTGCAGCAGGACAGATCTGCAAGGTCTGTCTCCATCTACCTTCTTCTCCATCTAGAATACCCTGATTCAAGATCTATGAATTGAAAGATTTTGATCCAGGCCTGATCTGGTTGGGTACCAGATCTTGAATTTTTTAGAGGTGATTTCAGAGGCGTTCTTCATCTGGAACGAAAGGCTGACGAAGAAGACAGCAACTAGGCTGATTTCGTCAAGGGCCTTGGATCGAGTTCAGAAATCTCTAGATTTGTTCATTGCTGGTTTTGCTGCACCCAAGATCTGTGGGAGGAGTCAGGATCATTCTCCAATAGTTGGTATCAGAGCCACGATGGTGAGGAATCAGTTTCAAGCACGAGAAGTTGAAGATCCCAAGTGCTGAAAATTTTCAGCAAGGTACCATCAAGGTATATTCTACACTTCTTGATTTTATATTGCTTGTTTGGCTTGGATTCAGTCATGGGCAGCAATATGAAGGTCGATGTCGAGAAGTTTGATGACAAGAGAAAATTTTTCATATGGAAAATCCGGATGGAGGATCTTCTGGTGCAAGCAGATCTGGATCAGGCTTTGGATGAGAAGCCTAAGGGAATGATAGATAGACAGTGGACATCGTTGGAGAAGAAAGCATGCTCGTTGATCAAAGGATGTTTGGTGGATGCGACGTTGTATTCGATGCTAGAAGAAAAGACCCCAAAGGGCCTTTGGTCGAAGTTGCACACCATGTATATGCGGAAGAATATGTGCAACAAGCTAATGCTGAAGAAGAGGTTGTACAGTCTTCGGATGCAGGAGAGATCTGATGTGATTGGCCACATTCAGAGGTTCGACCAGTTGTGCATGGAGTTGATGAATATCGGAGTGAAGCTGGATGAGGAGGACAAGTCCCTGTTGCTTTTGTGTTCACTGCCAGGATCATATGACTCTTTGGTGACTACACTGCTCTACGGTAAGGAGACTCTGGAATATGAGGACATGGTCTCGGTGCTGAGGTCTAATGAGCAAAGAAAAAAGTTGACCAGAGATTGGGCTCCCCAGGAGGGTTTGGCAGTAGGGGAGAGGATAGGTAGTGGCAGAGGCAGAAGCAAGTCCAGGGGGCGGTCCAAGTCCAGGAAGGGAAAGAAAGAGATGAAATGCTTCAAGTGCAATGAGTTCGGGCACTTCAAGCGAGAATGTCCACTATGGAAGAACAAGAAGGAAGAAAGAAGTGGCTTAGAATCAGTGAGTGCAGTTGCTGGGCAATAGGTGGAGGATGATCTACTTGTGGTATCAAATGGTTACAGGCATTACACAGAGGAGTGGACACTAGACTCTGCGTGTTCACATCACTACACACCACACAGGTCTTGGTTTGCGACATACACCAAGACAGATGAGGGATCAGTGACTTTAGGCGACAATCATCCTTGCAACGTGGCTGGGATAGGGACAGTCAGGGTGAGGATGTTTGATGGGATTGTGAGGATATTTGTTTCTCCTAGATTGATTTTGATGATTACAAAGCAGATTGAAGGGATACAAATATTTTTATTTGAAAAAGTCTTTATGCTCTTCAGGGGCAAAATCGTAATTTTACTAAAATCCTGATTTGATAGTATCATTTGGTAGAAAAAATGATTTGTAATCTATTGGTGAAAATTTTATTATTTTTGGACTTATATTTTTGAAGTTATGAATGTTTGAAGTGCATGAGTCGACTCATGAGTCAACTCATGGCAAAATGAGCTGCTTGGCACGCTAAAATTTCCCTTGGCACGCTGGTTTTTTGGTTTGGCACGACCTGTGAGTCGACTCATGAGTCGACCCACAAGGCATGAGTCGACTCATGAGTCGACTTCTGCTGTTTTGGGCCAAAATATCCAGAAACCCAAAATCTCTGGTCTTTGCAACAGAGGTCGACTCATGAGTCGACCCCTGAAGCATGAGTCGACTCATGAGTCGACCTCTGCGACGGAAATTGTCCGCAATGGCTAGTTTTTTGCCCGTTTTAGTTGCCTTTAATACTCACTTTAAATGCTCTAACGGCTCTTTTTCTGCCTAAAATATTTTCCCTTGTTTCTTAAAGCTATAAAAGGTTTCAAAAGGTGAAAAACAAAAAGGTGATCTACAATATACACGAGAGATACAAGGGGATCAACAATACAAGAGACATACGAGAGATTTTTCAAGAGGGCATTCAAGAGTATTCAAAGAGAGGGTTTCTCAAGCCAACTTTTCAACCTTGATCAAGAGCTCTTTCAAAGCCTTCAAGAAGCCTTCAATCAAAGCTCACCTATTCCTCAAGCATTCATTCAACTCTTCATCCACCTTGAGGAAATCCAAAAGGGAATTCTTCATTTGAGTAAAGTGCATTTAATGTTATATTCGCTCATTTAAGGAGCTATTCTTATACTTATTTATGCTCTAAACTGTCTTACTCTTTGTGAGTAATTATTCTTGTTTTTGGAGGGTTTCCAAAACAAGGGAAGGTTGTTCCGAACCTGAAATCGGAGTGTATTGGGTTGGCTTGTACCCGAGAAATAAGTGGACTAGCTTGGGATAGCTAGTGTCGGAGGTTCCGACGTTTGTATTCGGGTTGAATACAAGTATAGTGGATTAGAATTCCCAAGTAGGAGCTTGGGGAGTGGATGTAGGTGCAAGGTTGGCACCGAACCACTATAAATCTTTGTGTTTGTGGTGTGCTTTATTGTTTCTCTTTATTTCTTTATTATATCCTTGCATTCTTGCTTTAGGTAATTAATCTTGAACTAAAGCTTTTCTCCTCATTCATCAAGCTTTTAACAAATACTTTTCATAAGTAATTAGTTAAGCTTAAATTTTTTAAAACCAAATTCACTCCCCCTCTTGGGTTGCATAGCTGGGCAACAAGTGGTATCAGAGCCCGGTGCTCTAGCCCTTCTTTGATCTAACAATCAAAGAGACAAAGATCTATGGCAACCCATGTCAGTACTTCTCTAGCCGAGGGGCAATCTACCAACCGACCTCCACTTTTCAATGGGTCTAATTACACCTATTGGAAAGCTCGGATGAAGATATTCATACAAGCACTCGACTATGATATGTGGAGTATCATAGTGAACGGTCCTCACACACTCACCAAGATTATAGATGGTGAGGAGTCAACCAAACCCGAGAAAGAATGGGATGAGGTTGATAAGAAATTGGCACAATTAAATGCTAAAGCTATGAATGTTCTTTATTGTGCACTTGATGCAAATGAATTTAATCGTATTTCTACTTGTGCATCTGCTAAAGAAATATGGGATAGGTTAGAAGTAACCCATGAGGGAACAAATCAAGTAAAAGAGTCTAAAATAAATATGCTTGTGCATAAATATGAATTATTTAAAATGGAGCACGATGAGTCCATAACTGCTATGTTTACTCGTTTTACTGATATAATTAATGGTTTGAAGAGTCTTGGCAAATCTTATACTAACAGTGAGCTTGTAAGGAAGATTCTCAGGTCATTGCCAAGAACTTGGGAAGCCAAGGTGACTGTCATCCAAGAAGCTAAGGACTTGAACACTCTACCTCTAGAAGAGCTTCTTGGATCCTTGATGACTCATAAACTTAGCATGAAGCAACATCAAGAGGATGAAGTCAAAAAGAAAAGAACCATTGCCCTCAAATCCACAGCTTCGCCTGATGATGAAACGGATGACACTGAAGATGAAGAACAGGATGAAGAGATGGCACTCATCACCCAGAGATTTAAGAAGTTTCTAAGAAAAAGAAAACAGGGGATGAGAAAGAAGTCATTCACAAAAGGGGAACAAAGCAAAGAGAAAGACAAAGATCAACCCCTTATATGCTACGAGTGCAAGAAGCTGGGACAATTTAAATCCGAATGTCCACAACTGAAGAAAGGTCCCAAAAAGTTCAAAAAGAAAGCAATGATGGCGACTTGGAGTGCGAGTGATGACTCAAGCTCCGATGAGGAAACCTCAACAGAACAAGCCAATCTGTGCCTTATGGCACACGAAAATGAGGTAACTTCTGAATCCCCTAGTGAATTTACTTTTGAAGAATTGCATGAAGCATTCTATGATTTAATTGATGAATTAAAGAAACTAGGGATGAAAAACAAAGAACTGAAATTGGAAAATCAGTCCTTAGTGAAACAAGCTGAAAACCTTTCAATTGAAAAATCCACCTTGATTCAAGAAAATCAAAGCTTAAAGAATGAAATTAACAAGCTGAAACCTATAGTAGATAAGTTCACCTTAAGTTCAAACAAACTAAATATGATTCTTGATAATCAAAAAGCTGTATATGATAAGGCTGGACTTGGCTATAACCCCTTGAAGAAACAAAAATTTCTGAAGAATATTTATGTAAATTATTCAAATAACAAGTCTACAAATATTACTTATTTCAAATGTGGTAGAATAGGACATAAATCATACACATGCCTTATTAACAAATCTGCAAACACAACTATAAAGAAAATATGGGTTCCAAAAGGAACCATTTTGACTAACCTAAAAGGACCCAAGAAAGCTTGGGTACCTAAGACAGAAACTTGACTTTTGCTTGCAGGTGTGTCTAGCATCCCAAGGAGGAAACAGGAAATGGTATCTTGACAGTGGATGCTCGAGACACATGACTGGTGATGAATCACAATTCATCACGCTTGATGCTAAGGATGGAGGGATGGTCACCTTTGGAGATAATGGCAAAGGAAAGATCATCGGGATAGGTAACATTGGTATCACTCCCTCCAAATACATTAAAAATATTTTGTTAGTTAAAGGTTTAAAGCATAACTTACTTAGCATTAGTCAATTTTGTGATAAAGGGTATAAAGTTATTTTTGAATCATCTGTTTGCATTGTGACTAGTCCTATTAACGATGGCATTAAATTTATAGGACATAGGCATGGCAATGTTTATATGGTAGATTTGAATGAGTTAGCCAAATTAGACATGCAATGCCTAGTATCCTTGAATGCTAAAGTTAATGAGACTAGTTGGCTGTGGCATCGTAGACTTGCACATATTAGCATGCATTCTCTTTCAAAATTAATTAAGAAAGAATTAGTTCTTGGTTTGCCAAAACTGAATTTTGAAAAGGATAGAATTTGTGATGCATGCCAATTAGGTAAACAAACTAGAGTTTCATTTAAATCCAAAAATATTGTTTCAACTTCTAGACCTTTAGAGCTCTTGCATATGGACTTATTTGGACCAACTAGAACCACTAGTTTAGGAGGAAAACGATATGGTTTTGTAATTATAGATGATTACTCTCGTTTTACTTGGGTTTTCTTTTTGGCACACAAAGATGAAACTTTTCATATTTTCACTAAATTTCACCGAAAAGTCACTAATGAAAAAGGGTTTTCAATTCAAAATATTAGAAGTGATCATGGAACTGAATTTGAAAATCAAGACTTTGAAAATTTTTGTGATGAAAATGGAATTGGCCATAACTTCTCTGCTCCTAGGACACCCCAACAGAATGGGGTAGTTGAAAGGAAAAACAGAACCTTAGAAGAAATGGCCCGTACCATGCTTTGTGAAAGCAACCTTCCAAGATATTTCTGGGCGGAAGCAATTAACACAGCATGTTACATTTTAAATCGTGCTTTGATTAGACAATTTTTAAAGAAAACCCCCTATGAACTTTGGAAAGGAAGAAAACCAAATATTGCATATTTTCATATTTTTGGTTGCCGATGTTTTGTATTAAATAATGGCAAAGAAAGACTTGATAAATTTGATGCAAAATCAGATGAAGCAATCTTTCTAGGTTACTCCTCCACTAGTAAAGCATTTAGAGTTTTCAACAAAAGAACTTTAGTAGTTGAGGAGTCCATACATGTTGTTTTTGATGAATCTAACGATCTTCCTTCAAGGAAGAATGAGGGTGTTGATGATGCAGATCCACTAATAGAAGGTATGAAGGAGATCACTCTGAAAGATTCAGTAACTCCAGAAGACAAGGATCAAGAAGACAACAAGATGAGAGAGGTGAAGAAATTCAAGAACAACCTCAAGGTACAAATGACCTACCCAAGGAATGGAGGTATGTTCACAACCACCCTAAGGAGTTAATTATTGGTGATCCTATGCATGGGGTAAAAACCCGTTCTTCACTTAGAGATGTAGTTAATCATTGTGCTTTTGTATCTCATCTTGAACCTAAAACTTTTGAAGAAGCTGAAAATGATCATAATTGGATTAATGCAATGCAAGAAGAACTTAATCAATTTGAAAGAAATAATGTTTGGACCTTAGTATCAAGACCTAAAAATTATTCAATAATTGGCACAAAATGGGTCTTTAGAAATAAATTAGATGAGTATGGAAATGTAATTAGAAATAAAGCAAGACTGGTTGCTAAGGGATATAATCAAGAAGAAGGAATTGATTTTGATGAAACCTTTGCACCTGTTGCTAGATTAGAAGCTATTAGACTTCTACTTGCATATGCTTGCTTTATGAAATTCAAATTATTTCAAATGGATGTTAAAAGTGTATTTTTAAATGGATATATTGCTGAAGAAGTATATGTAGAACAACCCCCTGGATTTGAAAATCATGCTTTTCCTAATCATGTCTTTAGATTAAATAAAGCTTTATATGGATTAAAACAAGCACCTAGAGCATGGTATGATAGGCTAAGCAAATTTCTACTAAATAATGATTTTTCAAGAGGTAATGTAGATACAACCCTCTTTATTAAAAGAAATCAAAATGATATGCTAGTTATACAAATTTATGTTGATGACATAATTTTTGGGTCTACTAATGAATCCCTTTGTCAAGACTTTGCTAAGCTTATGCAGGGGGAGTTCGAGATGAGCATGATGGGAGAACTCACCTTCTTCTTCGGACTCCAAATCAAACAATCAAAAGAGAGAATCTCCATCACCCAAAGCAAGTACACCAAGGAACTACTCAAAAGATTTGGAATGGAGAACTGCAAACCAATTGGCACACCAATGAGTTCCTCATGTAAGCTTGACAAGGATGATGAAGGTAAATGTGTAGACTTAAAATACTATAGAGGTATGATTGGCTCATTATTATATTTAACAGCAAGTAGGCCTGATATCATGTTTAGTGTTTGTTTATGTGCTAGATATCAATCTAATCCTAAAGAATCTCATTTGAATGCTGTTTAAAGAATCCTTAGATACTTAAATGGTACTCAAACTCTAGGGTTATGGTACTCTAAGGACTCACAAATTGATTTATTAGGATATTCAGATGCTGATTTTGCTGGATGTAAATTAGATAGAAAAAGCACAAGTGGAACTTGTCAATTTCTTGGAGTTAACCTAATCTCATGGTTTAGCAAGAAACAAAATTCGGTGGCACTGTCTACGGCTGAGGCCGAATACATTACAGCCGGAAGTTATTGTGCTCAAATCTTGTGGATTAAGCAACAACTCAAAGACTTTGGAATCAAACTTAATGAAACTCCAATAAGATGTGATAACACAAGTGCCATAAATCTATCTAAAAATCCAATTCAACACTCAAGATACAAACATATTGAAATAAAACATCATTTTATAAGAGAACATGTTCAAAACAAAAATATAATTCTTGAATATGTTTGCACTAAAAATCAATTAGCTGATATCTTTACAAAGGCCCTTAGTGAGGATAGATTCTGTGAAATTAGGAGAAATCTAGGAATTCTAGATCCATATGTCTAAATTTTTCTCAATTTCCAAGAATTGATGTCAAAAATTCTTAGAGCTCAATTTCTAACATCTATCCTGGTCTCAAAAGCTCAAGTTTATCATTCTAAAAACTTATCTTTGAGCAAAACTCCTTCTCCCAAAATTTCAAATTTTTCTGGAATTTATTCATATTTTTTCTGAATTTCTGAACTTCATGAGTCGACCCCCATGAGTCGACTCAATGGCAAACTTGTTATTTCCTCAAACTTCCCACGGGCTCATTGTTTTTATATGGGATCCTGTTCGTGAGCCGACTCATCCTTTCATCTTCCTCCTTACAAAAGCCGACTTCTCCATTTCCATTTGCTCCAAATCCAAGGATCTAGCTCGAGGCACTTCTCCCTCCTTCTCTCCATCAAAAATCGCCACCTTGGAAAGGGATTTTTGTACTTTCTCCCATTGTTTGGCACGGTTGGAGCATGCCCTAGCACTCCACCATTCTTCCCAAATCCACCTCCTTTCTCCACCAAAATCTCTCTTCACTCTCTTGTGATCCTTCCTCCACTCATTCACTTGTTCCTCCAAGTCTCCTTGCCTGCTACTGTAGTGAATATGGCTCCGAAGATGAAGCTTCCCCAAAGAAGAAAGTCAGTCCGTGAGCTTGAAGAAAATGTCCGAAAGAAAAGGCAAGCTGCTCAGTCTTCCACTGCTCCCACTCCAGCTTCAATATCTGCTCAAGGTCCCCCTCAATCCTCCCTAAGCCCCAGTAAAAATCTTCTATCTGATAGAAAAGTTGAAACCAGGAAGAATATAGATTTTCGGTTCTTTGAAAAAGAGGGTTTTACATTTGCAACCAAGATTAAAAACCAAGGATGGGGTTTCTACTGCTCCCTTAAGGAAGTCACCTATGTTGACCTAGTTAGAGAATTCTACCAGAATCTACATTATGGAAATGGGTCAGTGACTTCAACAGTCAAGGGTATTGATATTTGCTTGGATTCTAGTATATTGGGAGAAATACTTCATTTGCCTAGTGAGGGTTACTCTTATATGGAACTCCCAGTAAAAGAAGAGGGGATCAGTGTTATACTAGAAGGAACTTATTCAGGGAGTTTAAATAAATTGGAAGCAAAGATTTTATCTATTGAGATGAGGATCCTACATCAGATGGTAACGAAGCTCTTCTTTCCTAGGAGTGGTAGGCATGATTTACTTTCCAGCAGAGATGTATGTATCATGTTTCATGTCATCACTCAGACCCCCCTGAACCTCCCTGCACTTATGATAGAGGCCATGAGAGAGACTTTGAACAGATCCAAGGCACACTTGCCTTTTGGTATGGCTCTTACTCGAGTATTTAGGAGGTTTGGAGTCAGCTGTGAGGGGGAGGCATCTACTAAGCTCTCTCATGTGGACACTTTCAACCAACACACCCTGCACCGAATGGGATTTACAAAGACTGATGGTGGTTGGATCAAGGGATCTGAGGAGAGAGCTGAGGAGAGAGCTGGGGAGAGAACTGAAGATAGAGCTGAAGACAGAGTTGAAGACAGAGTAGAAGAAGAAGGTCCATCATCTCCTATCCATGACTTCAGGGCAGCATCACCAAATATCCAGTTCATTCCTGATACAGAGGCTGGCCCTTCAGAGTTTACTAGGATGCCCACACCAGTGTATCAGCCAGAGACCAGAGCACCTCAATCAGAGTTCAGACTGGCTGACGATCAGATCGAGCAAATATCACAGCGTGTGGCTTCTTTGCTATCTAGTCAGTGGAGCAGTACTACTTTTGCACAAGGAGCCACTTCTTCTGATCAGACCATGACTCCCCACATATCCACTGTGTTTCAGATGATATCAGATCAGTCCATCCGGATTCAGCAGCTTGAGGACACCGTCTGGAGACTGACTGGTAGAGTTCTTGACTTGCAGGGGCAAGTCCATGCTTTGGCCCATCCTCAGCCACAGGAGTCCACTATTGAGGTCACAGACCTCACTGCAGAGGCTGGCTGGCTCAGAGGAGCACTGGAGGGTGGATATGAGTTACTGAGGAGAGAGATCTGAGGATCGAGTGAGCATGCATCCACTCAGTTCACTGCTCTACTTCAGTCTATTTCCAGAGCACTGAACGTACTTGATTCCATCAGACTCACCCTTTCTGTTCAGTCCTTAGCCTCTCAGCGTTCTCAACCACCCAGTTCATCTCGCTCTCCTGCTCATGCCAGAGGCAGACGGGGTAGAGGATGCACTTCTGATCGAGATCCATCAGCTTCTCATCCCATATCTGATGACTCCGATCCATGACTTGTCATGATCATTACTAGATCCTAGGTGTTAGTGTCTTGTTCTAAGATCTGTATTTTGGGGCCATGTATTGACAATTAGCTGGTTGACTTTTATATTATGAACTATGTATTGAAATAATTATGGTTTTATGGTATCATCTTTTACTTATATTTCTACCTTTTGTAATGATGTCGATCATATTTTGGTTATATATATTCTCCTTGTTGAAATATTGTCTTCTCTTTGTAATGTTGTTTGCCGTTAATAATTGCTGTATTAAGGGGGAGCAAACATCTATGATAAACTCTAAAGGGGGAGAAATTAAAGAATGATTCAGAAAAAGGAGGAGTTAACCATGTTTGATGATGTCAAAAAGGGGGAGAAATTAAATAATTAAAGAAAAAGCAATCCATCAAAAGCAAAACCATAAATTATGAGCAATTAAAGAAAAAGCAACCCATCAAAAGCAAAACTACAAATTATGAGAAATTAATGAATGAATTGGAGAATTTAAAGAACAATATCAAAAGTACAATGCTAAGTACAATGCAAATAAGTAACTTTTAAATTACTTCTTTACATATGCTCTGATTTGCTTTAAAAATTTAAATATGCTCTGATATACTTCAAAATTCCAACTTGCTCTGATACATCTTTTGAAATTTTATTTACCTTGATACATCTTAAGAAATTCAACTTGCCTTGATACATCTTAAGAAATTTAACTTACTCTTATACATCTTAAAATTTTTAACTTGCTCTGATACATTGTAAAATTTTTTTTTGATAACATTGTAAAATTATTTTTCTTGCTCCGATACATTGCAAAATTTATTTTTCTCTTGCTCTGATACATCTTAAACTCAAAATAATCTAATACACTTTCCAAATCAACTCTTAAACATGCTTTGGCACACATAATTATTTTTTGTATCAAAAGCAATTAAAGTACATAATTATTTTTTGCTCTGATGCTAAAACTAAAATCAAATGAGAATGAGCAAATTTTCAAAATACAGCTTGATCTGATAACAAAAACAAGTTTTCTGCTCTAACACCAAAATCACATAATCCAATGAGTATATCTTCAAATCTTTAAGCAAATGGGCAAACTATTCTTGCATATGACCATTTATATCACATGCCAAAAGAATCATACTCTTTTCAAGCATATAAATCTATAATGCATTCACATAAATGCTTTTGTTCAAGTATTTTGTCATCATCAAAAAGGAAGAGATTGTTGCTCCTAGATTGATTTTGATGATTACAAAGCAGATTGAAGGGATACAAATATTTTTATTTGAAAAAGTCTTTATGCTCTTCAGGGGCAAAATTATAATTTTACTAAAATCCTGATTTGATAGTATCATTTGGTAGAACAAATGATTTGTAATCTATTGATGAAAATTTTATTATTTTTGGACTTATATTTTTGAAGTTATGAATGTTTGAAGTGCATGAGTCGACTCATGAGTCAACTCATGGCAAAATGAGCTGCTTGGCACGCTAAAATTTCGCTTGGCATGCTGGTTTTTTGGTTTGGCATGACCTGTGAGTCGACTCATGAGTCGACCCACAAGGCATGAGTCGACTCATGAGTCGACTTCTGCTGTTTTGGACCAAAATATCCAGAAACCCAAAATCTCTGGTCTTTGCAACAGAGGTCGACTCATGAGTCGACCCCTGAAGCATGAGTCGACTCATGAGTCGACCCCTACGATGGAAATTATCCGCAACGGCTAGTTTTTTGCCCGTTTTAGTTGCCTTTAATACTCACTTTAAATGCTCTAACGGCTCTTTTTCTGCCTAAAATGTTTTTCCTTGTTTCTTAAAGCTATAAAAGGTTTCAAAAGGTGAAAAACAAAAAGGTGATCTACAATATACACGAGAGATACAAGGGGATCAACAATACAAGAGACATACGAGAGATTTTTCAAGAGGGAATTCAAGAGTATTCAAAGAGAGGGTTTCTCAAGCCAACTTTTCAACCTTGATCAAGAGCTCTTTCAAAGCCTTCAAGAAGCCTTCAATCAAAGCTCACCTATTCCTCAAGCATTCATTCAACTCTTCATCCACCTTGAGGAAATCCAAAAGGGGATTCTTCATTTGAGTAAAGTGCATTTAATGTTATATTCGCTCATTTAAGGAGCTATTCTTATACTTATTTATGCTCTAAACTGTCTTACTCTTTGTGAGTAATTATTCTTGTTTTTGGAGGGTTTCCAAAACAAGGGAAGGTTGTTCCGAACCTGAAATCGGAGTGTATTGGGTTGGCTTGTACCCGGAAAACAAGTGGACTAGCTTGGGATAGCTAGTGTCGGAGGTTCCGACGTTTGTATTCGGATTGAATACAAGTATAGTGGATTGGAATTCCCAAGTAGGAGCTTGGGGAGTGGATGTAGGTGCAAGGTTGGCACCGAACCACTATAAATCCTTGTGTTTGTGGTGTGCTTTATTGTTTCTCTTTATTTCTTTATTATATCCTTGCATTCTTCCTTTAGGTAATTAATCTTGAACTAAAGCCTTTCTCTTCATTCATCAAGCTTTTAACAAATATTTTTCATAAGTAATTAGTTAAGCTTAAATTTTTTAAAACCCAATTCACCCCCCCTCTTGGGTTGCATAGCTGGGCAACAACATTGATAAATGTAAAGTACATCCCGGAGCTGGAAAAGAATCTGGTGTCACTAGGCTACTTGGAGCGCAGTGGATACAGCTTCAGCAGTAGGGCTAGAAGCGAAGTACTGAATATCACCAATGGAGCTATGGTAGTGATGAGAGGCAAGAGGTTGGACAATAACCTCTATCACATGGAGGGATCTGTGGTGATCGGAGAGTCTGATGCAGCAGCTGCAGCACAAGACCAGCAGGGGGCTTACAGGATGTGGCACTACCGCCTAGGCCACATGGGTGACAAGGGGTTGAGGGAGTTGAGCAGGAGAGGACTCATCTCGGATCTGGATGATGGTGCTACAGGGGAGATCTGTGAGCCTTGCCAGATGGAAAAGCAGAGGAGAGTTCAGTTCAACATCAGTACAGCCCGCAGTGCAGCCCCTCTAGAGTTAGTACACACAGATGTGTGGGGACCAGCCCCAGTTTCAGCTAGGAATGGGGCCAGATACTTCATGACCCTAATTGATGATTTCTCAAGAAAACTCTGGATTTACTTCATGAGAGAGAAGTTAGAGGTCTTCACCAAGTTCAAGATCTGGAGAGCTGAGGTGGAGAAGGAGAAGGAGAGGAGCGTGAAGTGTCTGAGGTCAGACAATGGCGGAGAGTACACCAGCAGAGAGTTCCAGGATTACTATGAGGAGTGTGGGATCAGGAGATACTTCTCAGTTAAGGGGACTCCACAGTAGAATGGGGTGGCTGAGAAGATGAACAGAATACTTCTGGAAAAGGCACGATGCATGAGGCTGCAGGTAGGGCTTCCAAAGGAGTTCTAGGTTGACACAGTAGATGCAGCGGGTTACTTGATCAATCGGTCACCTCACACCAGGTTGGATGGCAGGCTTCCAGAGGAGGTGTGGTCTGGGAGGACAGTTGGGCTGGGCCATCTACGGGTATTTGGGTGCACGGCCTATGTGCACATTGGAGCTGGTGAGCGGAGCAAGCTAGATGCCAGATCACGCAAGACGGTATTTCTAGGCTATCCGCGAGTAGTCAAGGGATACAGGCAGTGGGATCCCTTGGAAAAGAAGGTCATCATTAGTCGGGATGTGACTTTTGATGAGGAGTCAGTCCTACAGAGGCGAGCAGGCATGGAGGAGCAGCAGGAGCAGGAGGTGATCCAGCAGGGCACTGCTGGATAGCTAACCTCTTTGATTTTGCCTCTTACAGGTACTACTGGAGGACATGACATTCAGGTGGAGCATCTACCTAAGGTGTCTCCACAAGTGGAGAGGACTCGGATGGATGATCGAGGTGGAGAGGTCCAGCAGGAGCGAGCTGGATCGAGGACTGATATCGATGTTGCCCTACACAAGCCCAAGAGGACCATCAGGCAACCAGACCGATATGGCTTCGAGGAGACGCTGTCATATGCCCTGGTGATAGCGAATGGAGACCCATATATGTATCAGGAGGCTATTGAGAGCCAGGATAGAGAGCGGTGGGTCCAGGCGATGTCCGAGGAGATGCAGTCTCTCCACAAGAACCAGACGTGGTGATTGGTGTAGTTGCCATAGGGGAAGAGGCCCATTGGCTACAAATGGGTCTACAATCGCAAGGAAGGGCCTTCAGAGCAGGGAGGTATCAGATTCAAGATGATGTTAGTGGCCAAGGGATACTCCCAGAAGGAAGGCATCGACTTCAGCGAGGTCTTCTCTCCCGTCGTCAGACATACTTCCATCAGAGTGTTGCTGAGCATTGTAGCAGCTCAGGATTTAGAGCTGGAGCAGATGGATGTCAAGACGGTGTTCCTCCATGGGCATTTGGAGGAGAGGATTTACATGGAGCAGCCACCCGATTTCAGGGATTCAAGATCAGAGGGAAAGATTTGTTTGTTGCAGAAGTCACTGTACGGGCTGAAGCAGTCGCCGAGGTAATGGTACAAGCGGTTCGACTCCTATGTAAGCAGCATTGGACTTTTCAGGTGCGAGTTTGATCCCTATGTTTATGTTCAGTCTCTTGAGGATAGTTCTAGGGTGTTCCTACTCTTGTATGTGGATGATATGCTTATAGCATGCAAGAGTAGGAAGGTTTTGCAGGATCTGAAGGCATCCTTATCTCGAGAGTTTGAGATGAAGGATTTGGGCCCTGCAAGGAAGATCCTAAGCATGGAGATTTTCAGAGATCGAGCTTGGAGGGTGCTGCATCTATCTCAGGGTGGCTACATACAGAAGGTCTTAGAGAGGTTCGGGATGAAGGGAGCAAAGCTGGTGGAGCTGCCACTTGCCGGTCACTTCAGACTCTCGAAGACCATGGCGCCACAGACTGAGGTGGAGGCTCAGGAGATGGAGACGGTCCCTTATGCTTCAGGAGTTGGGAGCTTGATGTATGCGATGGTCTGTTGTAGGCCAGACATTACTCATGCAGTGAGTCAGGTTAGCAGGTTCATGGCGCAGCATGGTAGGGAGCACTGGAGAGCTCTGAAGTGGATATTCAGATACCTAGCGGGTTCAGTTGGAGTTGGCATCTACTACGGACAGTGAGGAGGTACAGTAGGATACTCTGACATATCCAGGGAGGCTCAGGGGCTGATTGCCGGTTATGTAGATGCAGACTTTGGTGGAGATGTGGATACCTGAAGGTTTACGACAGGCTTCATCTTTAGCTTGTATGGAGGTCCTATTTCTTGGAGATCGAATCTGCAGCCTATCACGGCCCTATCCACTACAGAGGTGGAGTACATCGGGCTGACAGAAGCTGCTAAGGAGGCAATTTGACTGAAGGATTTGTTGACGGAGATGGGCCTTACCCAGGAGACCATTAGAGTGCACTATGACAGTCAGAGTGCACTTCTATTAGCATAGAACTCAGTCTATCATGCAAGGACAAAGCACATCGACATTCGGTATCATCAGATCAGGGAGCTTGTGGACGATGGCGAGGTGGAGCTGGTAAATGTACACACCAAATGGAACCCAGCTGATGCACTTACGAAGGTACTTCCACGAGATAGCTTTCAGAGATGTGTTGAGCTGATTCGGCTGATGGACAGAGTGGAGCTGGTTGAGGCCTTAGGACACCAAGGTGGAGATTATTGTGATCCAGGTGGTGTGCCCAAGGCCTAGGGGACCAAGGCTAAGGCCAAGGTCCATCATTCATGAGGGCTTCATGGAGGCTCTAGGGCTAGTTGGGTCCTAGGTTGAAAGGCTGTGGGCCTTTCGGGTTCTTGAGGTCTAGGTTATGTGGGCCTCAAGGGACCAACTCTTTATGGGCCAGGTCTGGGCCCAGGATAGGTGAGATTAGGTCGAGTCATGGGTGTACATGGGCTTGGGTTAACCTAACTCCCATAGAGTTGGTCAAGGGAGTTTTGAGTTTGGGTCACTTGACCCTGTGTTTATATATATATGTACTGTATAGGTTTGATCAAGCCAAGAAAATATAGAACTCTTTCTCCCAAGTCTCTCTCTCTCTTCTCCCTCTCTCTCCAGCCATCCTCCATGCCCCAGGAGCAAGAAACCCTAGGGTTTCTTGCCGCCAGGTCCCAAAAAGGCAGGAAAAGCAAGGAGGCGCTAGCCCCTTTCCCCTTGCAGTCGCTGACTCTCTCTCTTCTCCCTCTCTTGTAGTCACCCAAACACCAGGTCCAGGACTTGGAATCTCTTGAGAAGAGATTGGTACAAGTCTCTCTCAGATCTGAAGTTGATCTGAGGTCGTTTGAGGCATGGGTGAGATCTCCATCAACAGATCTACAGGAAAGGCTGCAGCAGGATAGATCTGCAAGGTCTATCTCCATCTACCTTCTTCTCCATCTATAATATCCTAATTTGAGATCTACAAATTGAAAGACCTCGGTCCAGGCCTGATCTGGTTGGGTACTAGATATTGAATTTTTTAGAGGTGATTTCAGAGGCATTCTTCATCTGGAATGAAAGGCTGATGAAGAAGACAGCAATCAGGCTGATTTCATCAAGGGCCTTAGATCGAGTCCAGAAGTCTTCAGATTTATTCGTTGCTGGTTCTGCTATACCCAAGGTCTGTGGGAGGAGCCAGGATCATGCTCCAATAGTGGGTTGGTTTTTTGTGCATGAGAAATAGAGGAAGTGTTCTTCCTCTCGGGCATGAGCTATTTGTTCTAGGATTTCAACTCTAGATTTTGTGAGAAGAAAATATAAGAGTGAGTCTTATCCAATATTCCACACCACCACCTCCTCATAAAGTTTCATCTTCTGATTCAAAGAAGTCCAGGAGATCAGAAGAAAGGAGCTTAGATTAGCCATCTGAGCCTTTAACGCGAGCTAGCACTCCTGTAAAGGAAGATCCGATCAGGACTTTGAGTAGACGATTTGTAGAGGTCAGACGACTTGTGCGGCTGCTTGGCATCAGTGAGAGCTTTGTACCATGCCTACTAGCAGTGAAGATCATCGATCCATGAAAAGATAATGAGTTCTGAACTTAACCAATATGATCTAAAGATTAGATCAGATTCAGGGCATCGATGTGATTGATGCAGTTTTCTATTTTATATTATATTTTATATATAAATTTTTTATGTCATAGATCCTTAATAATAATTTAAATTTGATCTAAGGCATACTTAGAAGATTAAAGTGTTTAATCTTTTATTATTCTGTTATAAAATTTTAAAAATATATGCTTTGAACTATCCATTTTTTTTTATTGTTTATCATAGGAAGAGGGCTATTGTATCCGATAAAATAGTGAGAGATATAACTAGTTTTAAAAGTCTTCATCTAGTTTTGCATGTTAAACATGAATAGTCTGCTTATATTATTATTCTTTATTTATGCAGATTTAAGTCTGCATTATGGCTTCTTTATTTTCATTGCATAACACTATAGATAAAAATATGTTGATCGATCTTGACTATGTGGATTGGTTGAGAAATTTACAAGTTAGGTTCATATCGGAAAAGAACTCTGATGTTCTTAAAATTTCTGACCTTGGATTGGTCAGTTATAATGAGAAGGCAAAAGATGTCCATAAGGATATTATCTATTCATTTTGTGATAAATTTAGATATTGGGAGTACAATTGCAAGAATAATCTTGCAAGTTTGGAGCAAGGTGCAAGTGTAGCACCAAAAGATATGTATATGATATAGGCTTATTTTTCATTAAGTAGCTCAAACTTTGATACTTGTGTATTAGATACCGTCTATGGATCATATATTTATAATTTATTACAGTGACTACAGAATATCAAAGGTCTGAAAAGAGGTGACCTCAAGCTTTATGGCGCAAGTGGAGAGTCCATTAACGTAGAGGCTGTGAGAACCTGTATGCTTGATTTATCTTCAAATAAAATTTTAAAATTAAAAAATTATTATTACATGTCAAAGATCATTAGAAATATTATTTGTATACCTTTGTTATTAAAATAAGGTTATGAAATAAGGCTAATGGGAAATGCATGCTCTATTTTTTTTTCTAATGAATTTTATTGCAGTGGTTATATTGATAATAATCTTTTAATTCTTGCACTCAATAAAAATATTTTTTATATTAAAAAAATATGAAAAAAAAGAAAGAAGATGTGAATATCACATATCTCTAGGCTTACCATTTTGGTCATATTAGTGATTCAAGGATAAATAAGTTATACAAAGAAGAATTCTTTGACTCATATGATTATGAATTATTGAGAACTTGTGAATCTTATCTCATAGGTAAGATGACCAAGACTCCATTTTCTAGACATGGAGAGAGGGTGAATGAGTTATTAGCCCTAGTACATATAGATGTATGTGGATCGATGACAACTCAGGCTAGAGGAGGATACTCCTATTTTATCATCTTTCCAGATGATCTATCAAGGTTCGAGTATGTGTATCTTATGAAACATAAATCCAAAGCCTTTGATAAGTTCAAGGAGTATCAAAGTATGGTCAAGAAACAAAGTGAAAAAAATATTAAGATTTTTTGATCTGATCGAGGAGGAGAATACTTATCCAGTGAATTTTTTGATCATCTTAAAAGTAAAGATATTCTCTCTGAATAGACCCCTCCTTATACACCTCAGAAATCATACTTTGATGGATATGGTGCAATCTATGATGTGCTTCACTAATCTCCCAATATCTTTCTGGAGATATGCCTTAGAGACTGCGGCACACATATTAAACAGGGTGCCTTCAAAGTCTGTTGTAAGTACACCATATAAGATATGGAAGGAAAGAAAACTTAATCTTAAACATCTTAAGATTTGAGACTGTTCTGCTTATGTCAAAAATATTTTTAGACATAAGCTTAGTGCTAGATCAGACAAGTGTAGGTTTGTAGGGTATCCTAAGAAAACTAATAGATACTACTTCTACCGTCCTACTGAATAAAAGGTATTTGTTAGTAGGCATGTCATTTTTTTAAAAAAATAAATTCATCTAAGAAGGAGGCAGTGAGAGAAATATTAAACTTACAGAAGTTCATAATCTACAAACTGATCCAAAAATATCTGTGGTTGAACCACAAGAAGATCCTCAATCAAAAGTATCCAAAGATGAGGTACATTCACAATATACATCTCCTCTCCGAAGGTTACATAGAGTGTGTCAAGCATCTCTGAGATATGATTTTGTCATTGAGAATGATAATTCGATCAACATCATTCAGGATGATGATCCACTGACTTATTCGGAAGCTGTCATGAGTAGAGCTCAGATAGATGGTTGGAAGCCATAAATTTTGAGATGGACTCGACGTACACCAACCAAGTGTGGACCTTGGTTGATGCGCTCGAGGGTGTGACTCCAATAGGGTGCAAGTGGATCTTCAAGAAGAAGATCGGAGCAGATGGCCAAGTAGAAACCTACAAAGCTGAAGAAAATTTGTGGTAGTGCAGTATATGCAATTAAAAAATTTTGTACAGTAGAAGTAATAGATTAAATAATTTAATTCAAATCATATGTATAAAATCTAATCTTAGACTATCACATCAAGATCTTTAATATAAAAAATATGTACTTTAGATCTAAAAATAAAAATCACATTGATTTCATCGATGTTGAAATTCTAGATCTAACTATTAGATCTATCATAAGAATCAAAATAAGTTAGAGATCGTTACCAAATAAATTTTGATCTTGATCTCCTTTGATCCAATAATTGAAGAGGGTGTTCTTTCAGTACTCATAGCCACACAAAGTCATTTGGCCTTTATAAGAAAATCCATGCGAAGACTGGCGCAGATCAGGGGCTCGGAGATGCTAGTCTGCGAACAACTTCAACAGCTGATCTCTTTCTTCTTCTACAAGTACCTTGGATACTCTAAAGTGATAGAAGATCTAGAGGAGAAAGAGAGAAGGAGAAGAAAAGGCTTTAAAAATAAAAAATCTATAAAAAAATTGATCATGGGATGTCCAAGAGAGGGGTCTCCTTTTTATAGACTAGGAATTAGGACTTTCCATGAAATGATGCCATAAATCAACACCAAAATCCTTTTTTGGCATCCCCAAAAATTCTAAAAAAATCATTAATATATGGATAAAAAATCTAGAGTCTCACATGCCAAATAATTCCTTAAAAAAATAAGAAAAAAAATAATATGACCCCAATAATTTACTATATACAAAAAATCTCTTTTTTAGTTTGTATCATATCTCTAATTCAGATCGCATTCGAATTAGGCAAGAGATAATATTATGACTCATCAGCTATAACCGACCACCCTTATTGGATCCTCTCTCATGATGCCAAAAATTATAACCCAAATTTAATTAGACATGGAGAAATTGGTATGGATCCAGATATGGCGCAAAAGATAAGGATAGAGTCCTAATCTGACTTGGACTCTTTATTTCTAATTAAATTCTAATCTAAATCAAATTTGGATTGAAACCACTAATAGAAATGAACCTAATCTAATTAGAAATCTAAATATCTCATCAAATTTCTAACCCAATTAGGAATTAGCCGAGTCCAAATCCTTATCGAATCAGGATCAAATTTCTCTTATAATCGGGTTTGATCATATCAATCCCAATCTGAGTCGAACTGAATCTTATTCAAATAGACCTGTTCCAAAGCTCTTTACTTAATTAAATTAAGTTAATTAATAACTTAATTACTAATTATTTTTTTATAAATGATAGAGTCTCAGTCCCAATGGGACTCTCCCATAGAGTCCTAGTCCAAGTAGGACTCTTCACCAGAGTCACAATCCAATTGGACTCTTCAGCCATCAATTCTGATCAAATCTTCTAATGCATATGACCCCATAGGTTCGAACCTAAGTTGGTAGCATAAGAACAACTTTCTATACTAATCGATGTAACCATCTAGCAATGATGACCTAACGACTGGATGGGTCGAAGTGTTGTAAAGCAACCTTCTGGAACCTACTGGCGTTTGGTTACTGTATAATTCATCTCTTTGATCCAAATGCTCAAGGTGACTTAGGGTTTAACTGTCAACCCTAATTAAGTTGACCATATTATATTTCAACCTTTCAAATCTATCTCATGGATTACTCTGGTCAAGGTTTTGCTAAATTAAAATACACTGATGCATATCTTCTACCAATTCAGAGGGGTCAATTTCATCTTGACTCACCACTGACTTGATAAGTACTTGACTGCATCTAATATCTTTTCATCACTATGTTAGAAATTCAGATAGTTCGATACTAAAGTATAGTGGGTTGCTTACAAGTCACCATGGTGGTCTCAAGTCAGAGGGACATTTCTACCCTATTTTTCACAAGCTACTCTTGACAGCAGAGTGCTCGACACATGATCACGTTCGATGTGAATGTACTCTTACATTTCATCTGCATGCCATAATAGTGTCTTCACATTCCTTGGATAAGAGGATAATCAACTCATATGGCACACAATGACCTACACTTGATATCGCTATCGTCCTAATAATAGCGTATCATTTGGTCACGAATAATTTTAAGAACTTAATGACAAATCCTCTTTTGTCGATTAATATATATAGTCCTAAAAACTTCATTACAATACAGGAGTTCAAAGATAGTCAATTTGTAATGAATATATCAAGTAACTTTTATTAATAAAAATTTATATACAGTTTACAAGATCAGCACAATCGTCTAACGATTGGCTTTGGGACATATTTTTCAACAACTCTCACTTGGACTAAAGCCAATCGGTTCAGTATCGTATACCCATCTTTGATTTGTGATCATCAAACTTCTTGATCTAAGAGCTTTAGTAAATGGGTTAGCCAGATTCTTTCTTCCATTGATCTTCTGAAAGTCGACGTCACCTCGATCCACGATCCTCGAATAAGGTGATAACGGTGTAGAATATGTTTGGTGCACTGATGGGATCTTGGCTCCTTAGCTTGAGCAATGACTCCAGTATTGTCATAGTGTAACAAGACAAGACCATCAATGGAGGGTGCCACTCCGAGTTTGTCAATGAATTTTCGCAACCATACAGCTTTCTTCGCAGCATCGGATGCTGCGATATACTCTGCTTCACAAACAGAGTCTGCCATAGTATTCTGCTTAGAATTTTTTTAGTAGATTGTTTCACCATTTAGGGCAAAAATATAATCTAACAGACTCTTACTATCGTTATGGTCTAACTGAAAGTCGGAGTCGGTGAACCCCACAAGTTTCAAGTTAGTTTCACCATACACAAGCCACTGGTCCTTAGTATTTCTTAAATACTTAAGAATGGTCTTTACGACCTTCCAGTAGTTTTCTTCTAGATCAGACTGGTATCTACTAACTACCCCTAATGAGTATGCCACGTCTAGTCTCGTACATGTCATGGCATACATAATAGAATCCACTATCGAAGCATATGAAACTCTACTTGTACGCTCTCTCTCTTGAGGAGTTGTCGGATAATCTCCTTTCGAAAGTGAAATTTCTTGGCCTATCAAAAGATAGCTTTTCTTGAAATTCTCCATGCTGAACTATTTCAGCATAGTATCTATGTACGTGGATTGGGAGATCCCGAGCAGCCTCTTAAATCTATCCTTATAGATCTTCATCTCTAGGATGTAGGCTGCTTCTCTCAGATCCTTCGTGGAGAATTATAATGACGGTCACACTTTTATTCTCTGTAATGCAGGGACATCATTCTCGATTAAGAGAATATCATCCACATACAACACAAAAAATATAATTATCAAACTATTTACCCAATTATATATACAGTGTTCCTCTCCATTCCTAACAAAGCCATACATTCTGATCACCTTATCAAAATATATGTTCCAACTTTGAAATGCTCGCTTCAATCTATAAATGGATCTCTGAAGCTTACACACCTTGGACTTATTTGTAGATATGAACCCTTCAGGTTGTATCATATATACCTCTTCGTTTAGCTCTCCATTTAGGAAAGCTATCTTCACATCCATTTGCCAGACTTCATAGTCTAGATATGTTACTATCGCAAGCATGATCTGAATAGATTTGAGCATTACCACAAGAGAAAATATCTCATTATAATCAATATCATAACACTGACGATAACCCTTGGCAACCAAACAGACTTTATAGTTTTCACCTTACCGTCTATGCCCCTCTTCCTCTTGAAGATCCAGTTATACCCTATAGGCTTTACCCCTTCAGGTGGGTCAACTAATGTCCATACATCGTTGACCTTCATGGACTCCATTTCGGATCTCATGGCTTCAAGCCATTTATCAAAGTCAGATCTCTACATTGCATCCATGTAGGTGATTGGATCCTCTTCATTCTCATCGAGTTCGACAGGATCTCCATCCCGGACCAAGAAACCTAAGTATCTGTCTGGTTGACGCAGTACTCTATCGGATCGCCTTAAGGATGTTTCTTCATTGGGCTCCAAATTTGATCTCATCAAATTTGGTTCAGATTCAATCATTGATATCAGTTCTTCTACCTGTTGAACTTCATCAAGCTCGATTTTAGAGGCACTTATTCCTTCACTAAGGAATTCCTTTTCTAAAAAATATGTCTTACTGCTGACAAATATCTTTTGTTTAGTAGACAGGTAAAAGTAATATCCTCTCATTTTCTTGGGGTATCCTATGAAATTACACTTATCGGATTTAGGATTGAGCTTGTCAGTTTGTAATCGTTTAACATAAGCTCGACACCCCCAAACCCTAAAGTAAGAGAGGTTCGACCTATGTCCTGATCATATCTCATATGGTGTCTTACTAACTGACTTGCTCAAAATATTATTGAGCATAAGACAAGCTATTTCAAGTGCATATCCCTAAAAAGAGATCGGTAGAGTTGCAAACCCCATCATGGACCAAACCATGTCCAACAAGGTTCGATTTCTCCTTTTCGAAATGCCATTATGCTGTGGTGTCCCTGGAGGGATCCATTTGGAGAGAATCTCATTCTCTCCTAGGTATGTTAGAAATTCACTGAAAAGATATTCACCTCCTCGATTAGATCGAAAAATTTTAATACTTTTTTTAGTTTGTTTCTCTACTTCATTACGGAACCGTTTGAATATTTCAAATGATTCGGACTGATGTTTCATCAAGTAGATGTACCCATACCTAGATAGATCATCTGTGAACGTGATGAAGTAGCTATACCCTCTTCTGGCACATGTGCTCATGGGTCTACATAGATTGGTATATATCAGACCCAGCACATCACTAGCTCATTCACCTATTTCAGTAAAAGGTGACTTGGTCATCTTTTCAAGCAAATAAGATCCACAGATAGGTAATGATTCATAATCATGTTTATCAAGAATTTCTTCTTGAGCCAACCTATTTATCCTATTCTTATTGATATGATCTAGCCTACAATGCCAAAGGTAGGCATCTGTGACATCATCTATTCTAGGACGTTTATTTGAAATGTACATTACATTAGGCCTAGATACAATATAGATACCATTATTTAACTGTCCACGTAAAATTGTAACACCATTCAAAATGATATCACAAAAAAAAAATTTTATTGATATTTTAGAATTTGAATTGGACAAAAAGCCTATAGAAATAATATTTAAAAGAAAACTAAAAAAGTAATGACACTCATTAAGAATAATATACTGAGACTGGAATACAAGCTTGATGATTCCTAAAGCTAGAACTGGAACTGATTTTCTATCTCCAACATTTAGAAATCTCTCATCTTCTCCAAATCTCTTAGTGACCTGAAGACCCTACAATGAATTGCAAATATGAATAGGGCTTTCAGTATCCAATACCTAGGTCATTGTATCTATAAAAGAGAAGTTATAAGGTGTTATCAAATAAGTACATTGTCCAGTAACTGATTGCTTCTTCTTCTTTGGTCTGTTCGGGTCAAGAAAAGTGATATACTGAGGACAATTCTTCTTCTAGTGATCTTGCTTCTTTCAAAAGAAGCACTCTGCCTGACTTTGATTAACCTTGAACTTAGATTTTTGAGACTGACTCCTAGCACCAGACACTTTCTTCTTCTTCTTTTTTTCTTTCTTAAAGGGATGACGACTACCCAAAGAAGATCCTTCCACTAGATCCAGTCTCCTTGTGGAGCTGATGATCTTTATCAAAAGTTCGTAGCAATCCCAACAGACCGTGATAGTTGACTACAGGCTTCATTATTCTGAAATGACTAAGGAACGACGGGTAGGACTTGGGAAGAAAGTTTAGGATCGTATCTTTCTCCAGCTGTTCATGCAAAGAGAAGTCGAGTTTGCTCAATTTTTCAATTTGCTCAATCATGTATAATACATGATCGGTAACAGATGCACCCTCCCTCATCCGGGCATTGAAAATGATGCAACTAGTCTTGTGCCGCTTAACATCGTCAGGAGTACCAAAGGAATCCCTCAACACATGAAGTATTTCTTGTGGCTGAGGTTCTTCAAACTTTCAATTGAACTCGTCGTTCATGGAGGCCCACATGATGCAATGAACCATGATGCGGTTGTTGAGCCACTTCAAATAAGTATTTTGGATCGCTCCTCAGGTGCCGAATCTGTTATCACATAAAGGATCTGCTCGTGCTCTAGGACAATCTTTAATTTTTGATACCAATTATCAAAATTTGATTCGATAAGCTTCTCACTATCCAACAGTGATCAGAGTGACAAGTTTGAGGCCATATTTGAAGGAACCAGATCTAGGATTTCAGGATTAGATCTTGAAACTTTTTCAAGATCATGCAACAGAAGACTAAAATAAATCAAAATTTATTTTATAAAATCAAAAAATCTCTAGATCTAAGATCCTATTACATGATTATTGCATGGCATTAAATTAAAAATTAAAACATATAGAGAATGAACTACATGTTGATCATATCAATATGTTTCTATGCTACATCTAATGTATGTAATAAACAATAGATCAGATCTATTACCTTACAAGTTAGATGTTCTAACCTTACTGATCTAGGATTGATGATGATGTTGTAAGCCGCACACATGTATGGCCTCTAGGAGTCATCCACACGAGCCCACGAATCTTGATCAGAAGTCTTACTCCAAGAAATCAGCACAGTGTGCTAATACTGCACTGATCCTTCTTCGATGGTTGATCAGGTGCCTTCTTCTTCTTGATTTAAACTCTTCCAAATATGAGAAGTAGGAGGAGGAGTTTCAGATCTGAGATACTCTTAGAAAACTCAAGATGGAGGAAGAAAAGAGATGAACACAACAACCCTAGAAGAAGACCCTCTTCTTCTTCTCTTTGCTCTCTCTAGACACCCTATCTTGTGTCTATTATATCTCCACGCCTCAATCTTCTTTCTCTATAATTTTTGGAAGCCCCAAAGGTCTTTCTTTGATATATTTTTCACAAAAATTTCATAAAGAAATTCATTTTATATAGAGAGATATGATAGAGTCTTTATCTAAGTCAAATACCTAGTCAAGGTTTATCCAAACATGGCAAGATAAAGGGCACTCAACTCTTGGGCACCCCCTCCTTTTTTTTGTGTGTGGACCAATAGAAAAGGGAGCCTACAAAGTTCTATAAAAACTACAAAAATTTTAAAAAAAAATTGAGTAAAATCGGTGCAAAAAGGAAAGAGTTTTGGATTTCTAAAACTCTATCTCATAGAATTTGAAATCCAAATTTATTCCTACTTTGATTTGATCCACAACCATCTTCCATGTAAGAAAGAAGAGAAGAAACCTTTTGGGCATGGTGAAGATATGGGAGAGGATTTTTATCATACAAAATAAGAGGAAATTGGCATGGAATAAGAGAGAGGGCGTGGGGGGCTTATGTGGCGCAAGGTAGAATCCTAGTCTTACTAGGATTCTATCTTATGACTTGTTTTAATTTGATTTCTCAAACCAAATCAAACCAAAATTAGATCAACCCAATTAAAATAGATCTTAACTCAATTAAAAATTTAATTTAATCAGATTACATTAGATTTAAATCTATTTTAATTTTTTAATCAAATTAGAAATTAGGTTGACCCAAGTCCTAATTGAACTAGGACTAGTTTTTTCTTGCACTTGGCTTATCCAATAAACTAATTGGACTTATCCAATCAAGCCCAAATTAAATTTAATTAAATTATATTCAATTAGACTTAATCTCAGCCCATTGGCTTAATCAAATTAAGCCAATTAACAATCAAATTGCTAATCGATCCTCCTGCAACACTTCCACTAGGTGAAATATCAATCGTATTGATCGTTTAACTCTAGAATGATTCTTAATTGTTGATCAACCATCCGATCGGATCATGAACTCTAATGTGTGTGACCTCATAGGTCTGAATCTAAGTCGGTAGTATAGAAATAAATTTTTGTACCAATTAAAATGACTATCTAGCAATGGTACCCGACGGTCAGATAGGTCAAATGTGTAGAACAACATCCTTAGAACCCATGCGGATATAGTTTCCATATAATTCATCTCTTTGATCAAAATAATCATAAGATACCTCAGAGTTCAACTATTAACTTTGATCAGGTTGTCTACATTGTATTTCAAAATATCAAATCCATCTGATGGATTATCCTGGCCAAGATTTTGCTAAATTGAAATACAGCAACTCATTCTTCTCCAACTCTTGGAGTGGTCAATCCCATCTCGATCACACTCTGACTTCGCAAGTATATGACTGTGCCCAGAAGCCTTCCATCACTGAATTAGAAATTCAGTTAGTCCAGTATCAAAGCATAATGAGTTGCTTGCAAGTCACTGAGGCGATCTCAGGTCTAAAGGACACTTATACCTATATCCTATCAGAGATATTCTCGACAGCAGAATGCTCTAGAGTTGATCATATTCAATGATGATGTACCCTTACATCTCACCTGTATGCCATACCAGTGTCTCCACACTCCTTGGTTAAGAGGACAACCAACCCATATGGCCTACAGTGACCTATGCTCGATAGACGCTGTCGTCCTTATTAACAGCCTATCATTTGATCGTGAATAATTTCAAGGACTAATCGATAAATCCTCTCTTTATCAAACTTAAATAGTCCTAAGGACTTCATCATAACAACGAAGTTCGTTAGAAGATGAAAACTTATGATGAAAATATCAAAAATATATTTTATTTATTAACAAATCAATTACAATACTTGGTTGCTCAATCGTCAACAGCTTGATGATTAATTTTTGGGATATATTTCCCAACAATATCTGCACACACAAAGAAAGAACAAAGCCTAATTAGTATATGAAGTTATTAATCCTAAAGACCTAAATTTTAGTCTAAAGATCCTCTCACTATTTAATACGAATTGATCGTCTCTATCTCTAATTCGAGAAATTATCTTAATCTTTTAGCAGGTACTAGAATCCACATAGACTACATATAGGCTCGAGGATGGCTCGATCAACTCATATGCACCTATGGGTAGGTCTTCAACCAATTATTTTTCCAAATAATTTTTAGTATTTAATTTAGCTTCAGATTTCATTTCAGTAGGCAATGAGCCTTCACTAAAAGTTTCGGTTAGGTCAAACCATTAACATGAATCTACTCAATAATTCTACCTAATGAGTGATTAGGCCCGAGGATGGCTCGATCAATCCAACCATCATCAGATAGTTCATCAGAGTCATCATATGATGAATGATAATTCCATCATTCAGAGAGAACATCAGACGGATGGCACCTGCAATATCAATCAGAAATAAAAGATCATTATCATTCACCTTAATGGGAGGCTATGATCTAGTTATCACCATAACCAGCTCATTTTAAGGACCTAATAATTTAAAAGATTTAATCAATTTAGAGAAGAGAGAAGAGAAGAAAAGATCAATCAATAGACCATAATCCTCCCACTGACTTCACCAAGTCACTGAATCGGATTAGGTCATGCTAATTGAACTGGCACCTAGATTAGTCACACTGATCAACCTAAATGGCATGGGCTAACTCGAATTATTTAACGATCTAATCAAAATTTAGTTCACCAAATTGGCCAGGTAAGTGAGATCAGAGGGAGGATCTGCTAAGTTTGCCTTAGACACCATCGAAATGGCCAAGTAAGCCACTCCCAATTAAAAACCACCGATCGAAATGCCAAACTAACCTTAGACACCAATTGATTAACTAGTTTCGATTTGACCAACCTAATGATTCGGGTTCAACCATTGAGCCACAATCAAGGTCAATTTGGTCTAATCAAGGACATAGACTTGATCATCTACAATTATTGTACTAAAAAAATCCTGATTAATCTAATTCAACATTTGGTTAGACTTAATCAATTTCTCTACATGATTAATCAATTCTTTGATTCTAACCTTAGGTCTAACCCAATTAAAGAGAAGGACCTGATTTAAGCTAACCCGTGTCCCATATTTTATGCAATGTCATTAGATCTAAATCATAATTCTAGATCCAACCAGCTTGATACTTAATTCTCAATTAAGTTTTGCATCAACATGGTTAAGGTTTCAAAAATAATTTTTCATGTAAACTTTTTACATCAAGTCATAAAATCTTTTAGATCAAATCTAAATTTTTTATGATTTTAGATCAAAATAATTTTGACTAAATAAGATTAGATGTAACTAACTATCTTCGCAACTTGCATCACATACAACAACACCTAGGGTTTCAAGATCTAAGGTTTTGTAAGAAAGTAAGTTTTCTCTTTTCACTTTTTTTTTCATGGGACCTCACAGTGGCACCCCTATACGCCATGAAGAGCACCCCATTGAATGGGAGGAGAGGGTCATGAAATCTTACTTGCTCCTATGACCGAACGGCCTGATGATTACCCAATCTGAGTACTTTGCTACTCAGAATATCTAATCTAAATAAATAATAATCAGATCTGAAAATAAACTAATTTAGATCTAATCTAAATCATAAATAATCAGATCTAATAATATTATTTAGAGTTAGTTACAATCAATTTTTGGTTGTTGTTCTTCTTGATTAGTTGAAGAATCAAGAAAAATTTTTAGTTTCTTCAAAAATCAAGAAAGAAAGATTAAAAGGGTTATCAAAGGGATTCTGTTTCGATCCAGACTTGGTTCAAGCCTATTCAAACTTTTGGTTCGAGCAAGCAGGATCTAAGAGAAAATAATTCAGATCTATCTTGTGGATATCTGTAGAGACAGGATGCTTATGCTGTTGATTCAAAATCCATCTAGGCCCAGATTTAGGGATTGAATCAGATTCAACCCCAGTTATAGGTCTGAAGTAAAAAGCAAAGTGATTCAAGTATGTAAATTGATTTTAGATTTTTATTTGTTATTCTTAAAATTAGTTTATATTAATTTTAGCATTTGAACTAGATTCATAGGTGCTTTCATATGATGAATGCATGCTTAGATTAAAAATATTTTAATATTATTTTTCTGCTACATTTTGGATTTAAAAAAAAATTGAAATCTACATACATTTGCACCTATAGAAAATCTAACAGCATGACCCAATAACTGGGCATGATGAGGTGCAACGCACATCGATGGGACTGTAGTACCCACTAAAAGTTCATTCATGTAGGAGTTTCCACATCTCCATGGGGGAGTGTGAGAGATCTGAAAAAATAATGGGAATCTATTTATTTCTTAAAATTTTTAGAATAAATTTTACACCTAAATAAAAATATCTAACTAGAATCTTTACTGTTTGTAGTTTATGTTGGGAATAGTGTCCCAAAGCCAATCGTCAGTTTGTTGATGGTTGTGCTCATTTTTGTATATGTACATGAATTATGAATTAATAAAAATTATTTTGGTATTTTTCATCACAAAATATTTGATCTTCTAATGAACTCCTATGCTGTGGTGAAGTCCTTAGGACTATTTAGACTCGACAAAGGAGGATTTGTCATTTAGTCCTTAAATCTGTTCGCGATCAAATGATACGTTGTTATCAAGGATGACAATGTTTATCAAGCATACGTCGTTGTGTGCCATATAGGTTGGTTGTCCTCTTAACCAATGAGTGTGGAGACATTGGTATGGCATACAGGTGAGATGTAAGGGTACATCTGCACTGAATGTGATCAACTCCAGAGCTATTTCTACTGTTAAGATTTGCTCTGATGGAATATGGGTATAAATATCCCTCTGATTTGAGACCATCACGGTGACTTCCAAGCAACTCACTGCACTTAAGCACTGGACTACCTAAATTTCTAATTCAGTGACAGAAGGCTGCTGGGTGTAGTCAAGTACTTGACTTGTCGGTGCATGTGTCATGATGGGATTGACCACTCTAGTTTAGGAGCTGTGTACAGTCATATTTCAATTTAGCAAAACCTTGGCCAGGGTAGTCTTTGTGAGGAGTCACAGGACTGTTTGAGTTGAGCACGATTCAGATAATCTAATCAGGGTTGACAGTTTAACCCTGAGTCATCCTAAACACAGAGGTCAAAAGGATGAATTATACAATAACCATATTCACATAGGTTCTGAATGTTGTGATTGCGACCATTCGATCTATCCGATCATCGAGTACCATTGCTAGATGGTCACTTCGATTAGTACAGGAATTGATTCCTGTGCTACCGGCTTAGGTTCGAACCTGTGAGGTCACACACATTAGAAGTTTCTATCTGATCTGATAGCTGGTGAAGAGTCCTTCTTGTCTGAGATTTTGTGATCAAGAATCAGGATTCTCTGATCATGAATTTCACATATTTTGGGTACCGGGGTCAAGAGTCCCACTGGTTTAGGACTCTTCGATCAGGGTTACATATCGATAAATTCTGATGCCCGATTACCCATCGGATTTGGACTCAATATTTATGAGAGGTTTAATTAGTGATTTGATCACTAATTAACTTAATTTGATTGAGTAATTAATTTTTGGATCAAGTCCAATTGAATTGGATTCAGTTGGGTTTGACCCGATTAGGTTAAGAGTTGACCTAATCGTCGAGATGGTTTGGTTCCTGATTTGATTAGGGGTTGGGCTTAATCAATTTTTGATTTGATTAAGATTTTATTGAGCCTAATTAAGCCTAATTTAGTTAGATTTAAATTAATCTAATTGGGCCTAACTTATTTGGTTCAATTAGGTTGGTTTAAATAATGAAACCACCTTGACCCATTCTCCTTGCGCCACCTCACTTCTACTGCACCCATTTGAATTCACGAGAAGAAAATTCTCATGAATTTTTTCTCACGCAAAGCCCACCTCACACCCTACTTTAATGTGCCTTATGAGTGGATAAGGATGATTAGTTGGCCATTCAAATTCAAAACAAAGTTTGAATTTGAATGAGCAACCAATCTTAGCGCCTTGACCTTATCCTCTTTTAACATCCTATTTATTACATGAGAAAATGTTTCTCATAAAATCACTCACGCACAAATTAAACCATGCCCTCCTCTTCTCACACCCTTAGTGGATAGGGATAAATTAGTTTTCATTTGAATTCAAAATTTGATTTGAATTCAAATGTGCAATTACTCATCTTTATCCTCTCACATGGATAAGACCTTGGTTGTTGTTTTAAAAGGAGGAGAAGAGTGGGGCGTGAGAAAAAGAAAAATTTTGAAGAAAAAATCTGGGTGTGAGGAATCTTTATGTGCAAGGTGAAGGTCAATATCCTTTCGAGAGAAAAAGAAAGAAAAGAAAGAAAAAGTGTGCGCAGGGTTTTAGTGAGTTCTTCAGGGTTTCAGCCTAGAGTTCGGGAAGTGAGAAGGTGAGCTACGAGTGTCGTGAGCCCACCAAATTTTAGGAAGATCTTCAACATCCTCTCAAGCATGTCTGCTGATGATCTAGAGTATCTGAAGAATTGACAGACATCGATCAAAGGAGTTCGATCAGCATCGGCCGTCGAAAGGGCTCTACAATGAGCTAGCACTCGTGAGGAGTCGATCAGATCGAGAGCTTCATGTGGATGATCCACAGAGGCCAGACATGCTGTGTGACTGCATCGTGATGATCAAACTCTCCTGACGATGATCAAATTACGGTGATCTACTATCCGCACAAAGGTATTATGTTCTGAACACATTACAGTAAAGTGTTTACTGTTCAAATTTGAATTTCAAATTTAAATGCATGCATGCTATATATCATATTTAGATCCTAGTGTAGGATAAATTTTTATTAATTAATTTGATTAATTAATAATTTTCACTGTAAAATAGTGATTTTGAAAAAGTTTTAAAATTACCATTTTATCCCTGCACTGAATTTTCTCCACAAATGGTATCAGAGCAGATTCTTAGATATGATATATATATTTGTATGCATAGATTAAGTTGTAATCTAAAAGTTTAAATTTAAAATTTGAAATTCAAAATTTGAAATTTGAATTTTGAAAGATGTTCGAAATTCAAAATTCAAAAATTTAAAATTCAAATTTTGAATTTTGAATTTTAAAATTTAAAATTCAAAAATTTAAAATTTAAAATTTGAAATTTGAAATTTGAAATTTGGTTGAAATTTCAAATTTGAAATTCAAAATTTGAAATTCAAAAATTTGAAATTTGAAATTTGTTTGAAATTTAAAATTCAAAATTTAAAATTTGAAATTTAAAATTTGAAATTTAAATTTTGAAATTGGTATATTTAGATATACTTGATCCAAGTAGCAAGTAATCGAATTGGGTTGGTTGCCATGGCCATTCGGTCATAGGAGAAAAGTAGGGTTTAAAGGTCTTCTCTTTCCATTCGATGGGGTCTCCTATCACAGTAGGGGTGCCAATGCGATTATATCCCATGCAGATGAAGCAGCGAAAGGAATATTCATGATTTATTTTGATTGAGTTATTTTTTATTATGTAATTAACAATAGGATTGCTATTTATAAAATATGCTGATATATTTATGAAATGAGTCAACATATTTGGTGAACAGAAAATAAAACTTTTCAAATTTGAAAATTATTTTCGAAATGCCAAACCCTGATCCATCAGCCCAAATACTTAATTAAAAGAATTAAGTGATGTCTAGTAGGTCTAGAATTGTGAATTAAGACCTAAGACAATTGCATAAACTTGTGGGTCAATGGGTTAGATGGATTAGGTCCATAATTGGGTTAGACCTAAGGTTAGCTTAAAGAAATGGACTAAATTAGAGTAATTTGTCCAATCTAATCAAAAGTTGAATTAGATTAGGTCAAGGATACTCTAGACTCAACTTCAATAGTTGTAGTTGAATGGGTCCATGTCTTTAACTAGACCAAGATGGACTTAATTCATGGCTACGCGATGAAACCCTATTTACTAAATTGATCAAATTAAAACTAATGAACCTGTTGGTGTCTAAGGTAAGTTTGGCAGTTTGACCAGTGGTTTTTAAGCGGGAGTTACTCGCAGTGATTCGATCTCTGACGAGTTAATGGCTTATCCCCACCACTGATCTCACTTACCTGGCCAACCTGGTGAATTAGGTTTTGATTAGATCACTTGGTGATTAGGGCTCACCCATGTCATTAGGTAAATCAGTTTGACTGATTTAGGTACTCCTAATGCCAGCTTTAAGTAAATCCTTTTTAATCTGACTTGGTGAAGTCAGTGGAAGGATTGAAATTGGCTGGTTAATTTCTTCTCTTCTATCCCTTAATAAAATCCTCAAAATTATTAGATCCCTAAAATGATTAAGTTATAGTGATAACTAAGTCATAGCCTCCCATTAAGTGATTGATAATGAGTCCATTAGTTTAATAATCATTGGAGGCCCAAAGACCTGGTGCTTATTTACTAATGGAATTTTTATTCATAGTATGATAATTTGGTTTGAGTCTTTCTGATGGTGGTTAGGTTGGCCGACCAAAGTCGGGCTTGATTATTTATTGATCTGATTCACCAAATCAAATCATGTTAATGGTTGGATCTAATCAGATTTTTTCAGTGGAGGCCAAAGCCTACTGATTAGGTTCTGGGGCAAAATTAATTACTAGAAGTTGTTTAGAGAAACAACTGGTTATGAACCTACCCATAGATGCACATGGGTTGACCAACCAAAGTTGGGCTCATGTGTAGTCTGTGTGGATTCTAGTACCCACTAAGGAATTAAAGTAATTTCTCGAATTGGAGGTTGAGGCTACCAATTCGTAAAAATACTAGAAGAAACTTTAGACTAAAGTCCAAGTCTTTAGTATTAATAATTTATGTACAAATATAGGTCTGGTTTTTCTTTATGCAGCTATGGCCACTACCCTATCGCTCCGGTCATTATTAGATAATGACAAGCTCATGGGACCTAATTTCAATAGCTGATATCAAAAATTAAAAATCATCATTGAGCATGAGTGGATCCTTTATGTAGTAACGGATCCAACACTTGAGGAGCCAGCCCTGAATGCTAGAGGGACGATCCGAGACACTTACCAGAAGTGGCTCAATGACTGCACCACCGTCCGGTGCATAATGCTGGCGGCAATAAATGATGAGTTCAGCCGCAGGTTCGAGAACGCCCAGTCACAGGAGATGCTTCAAATATTGAATGACTCTTTTGGCACGCCTAACGATGTTGAAAGGCACAAAACTAGTTGTGCCATTTTTAATGCTCGGATGAGGGATGGAGCCTCAGTCACTGATCATGTATTATACATGATCGAAATGATTGAGCGCCTAAGTAAACTGGGTTTTCCCCTGCATGAACAACTCGGAAAGGATGCGATCCATAATTCTCTACCCAAGTCCTTCCTTCCCTTTCTTACTCATTTTCGAATGACAAAGCCTGCAGTGAACTACCACGGCTTGTTGGGGTTGCTGCAAAACTTTGAGAAGGATCACCAGCTCCATAAGGAGTCGGTGAATGTTGTGGGAGGGTCTTCTTCTGGTCGTCGACCCTATAAGAAAGAAAAGAAGAACAAGAAGAAGAAGAATAAGAAGGTGCAGCTGCATGCTGGGATGTCTGCATAGGGTCAGATCAAGAAGCGCAAGCCCACCCAGAGCCAGGTGGAGTGCTTCTTTTGCAAGAAGCAGGGGCACTGGAAGAGGAACTGTCCTCTATACATTGCCTCACTGGACCCGAACAGGCCAAAGAAGAAGCAAGGTACTTATATGATAACACCTTGTAACTTTTTCATTTATGATACTACTGCCTGGGTGTTGGATACTGGAAGCCCTTACAATATTTGCAATTCGATGCAGGGTCTGCAAGTCAGTAGGAGATTTGATGAAGGTGAGAGATTCCTGAACGTTGGAGATAGAAACAAAGTTTCAGTTCTAGCATTAGGAATCATGAACCTTGTAATCAATTCTTGAAATATAATTCTGAGTGAATGTCACTATTGTCTAAGCTTTTTATTAAATATTATTTCTATAGACCTTTTGGCCATGAACGGTTATCAATTTTTAATAAAAAAAATATTTACAATATCATTTTGAATGGTGTTACAATGTTTATTAGATAACTTTATAATGAAATTTACTTTCTATCACAATCTGTTAATGTGGTTCAAACCTCCGATAAACGCCCTAGAATAGATAATGTGTCAGAAGTCTACCTTTGGCACTGTAGGCTAGGTCATATCAATAAGAACAGGATAAATAGGTTGGCTCAAGAAGAAATTCTTGAAGTAGGTGATTGTGAATCACTTCCAACCTGTGAGTCTTGTCTTCTTGGTAAAATGACCAAGTCACCTTTTACTGAAAAAGGTGAGCGAGCCAGTGAACTCTTGGGCCTGGTATATTCTGATGTATGTGGACCCATAAGCTCAAGTACAAGAGGTGGATATTTCTACTTCATAACCTTCACAGATGACCTATCGAGGTATGGGTATGTTTATTTAATGAAGCATAAGTCAGAGTCGTTTGAAATGTTCAAACTATTCTGTAATGAGGTAGAAAAATAAACTGGAAAGTGTATTAAAACTCTTCGATCGGATCGAGGAGGTGAATACCTTTCCAATGAGTTTCTGACATATCTTGAAGAGAATGAAATTCTCTCTCAATAGACTCCTCCTGGAACACCACAGCATAATGGTGTATCTGAAAGGAGGAATCGGACCTTGTTGGACATAGTTCGATCCATGATGGGGTTTGCTGGTCTGTCGATCTCCTTCTGGGGATATACACTCGAATCGGCTTGTTACCTTCTAAATAGAGTTTCGAGTAAGTCTGTAACCAAAATGCCATATGAGATATGGATAGTGTGGGAAAATTCAGTGCAAGGATAAAATGATAATTTTAAAACTTTTTAAAATTATTATTTTACAGTAGATATTATTAATTAATCTAATTAATTAATAAAAATTTACCCTACACTAAGATCTAAATATGATATATAGCATGCATGCATTTAAATTTGAAATTCAAATTTGAACAGTAAACACTTTACTGTAATGTGTTCAGAACACAATACCTTTGTGTGGGTAGTAGATCGTCGCAATCTGATCACCGTTGAAAGAGTCTGATCATCACGATGTAGCCACATAGGATGTCTGACCTCTGCAGATCATCCACATGAAGCTTCCGATCTAATCGACTCCTCACAAGTGCTAGCTCATTGTAGAGCCCTTTCGACGGCCGATGCTGATCGAACTCCTTCGATCGATGTCTGTTGATTCTTTGGATACTCTAGATCATTAGTAGATGTGCTTGAGAGGATGTTGAAGATCTTCCTAAAATTTGGTGGGCTTACGACACTCGTAGCTCACCTTCTCACTTTCCGAACTCCAAGTCGAAACCCTGAAGAACTCACTGAAACCCTATGCATATTTTTTCTTTTTTTTCTTTCTTTTTCTCTCGAAAAGATATAGACCTTCACCTTACACACAAGGATTTCTCACGTCTAAATTTTCTATCTAAATTTTCTCTCCAAAATTTTTCTGGCACACGCCCCACTCTTCTCCTCCTTTTAAAACAACAACCAAGGTCTTATCCATGTTAGAGGATAAAGATGAGTAATTGCACATTTAAATTCAAATTAAATTTTGAATTCAAATGGAAACTAATTTATCCCTATCCACTAAGGGCATGAGAAGAGGAGGGCGTGGCTTAATTTGTGCATGAGTGATTTCATGAGAAATATTTTCTCGTGTAATAAATGGGGTGCTAAAAGAGGATAAGGTCAAGGCGCTAAGATTGGTTGCTCATTCAAATTCAAACTTTGTTTTGAATTTGAATGGCCAACCAATCATCCTTATCTACTCATTTGATGTATTAAAGTAGGGCGTGAGGAGGGCTTTGCGTGAGAAAAAATTCATGAGAACTTTCTTCTCATGAATTCAAATGGGCGCAGTGGAAGTGAGGTGGCACAGGGAGAATGGGTCAAGGTGGTTTCATTATTTAAACCAACCTAATTGAACCAAATAAGTTAGGCCCAATTAGACTAATTTAAATCCAACTAAATTAGGCTTAATTAGGCTCAATAAAATCTTAATCAAATCAAGAATTTATTAAGCCCAACCCATGATCAAATCAGGGATCAAACCATCTCGACGATTAGGTCAACTCTTAACCTAATCGGGTCAAACCCAACTGAATCCAATTCAATTGGACTTGATCCAAAAATAATTACTCAATCAAATTGAGTTAATTAGTGATCAAATCACTAATTAAACTTCTCATAAATATTGAGTCCAAATTCGATGGGTAATCAGGCATCAGAATTCATCGATATGTAACCCTGATCGAAGAGTCCCAAACCAGTGGGACTCTTGACCCCGGTACCCAAAATGTGTGAAATTCATGATCAGAGAATCCTGATTCTCGATCACAGAGTCTCAGACACATAGGACTCATAGTCCATAAGCATTAGGACTCTTCATCAGCCATCAGATTAGTTGGAACCTCTAATGTGTGTGACCCCGCAGGTTCGAACCTAAGCCGGTAGCACAGGAACCAATTTCTGTACTAATCGAAGTGACCATCTAGCAATGATACCCGATGATCGGATAGGTCGAATAGCCGCAATCGCAACACTCAGAAGCTATGTGAATATGGTTACTATATAATTCATCCTTTTGACCTCTGTGTTTAGGACGACTCAGGATTAAACTGTCCACCCTGATTAGATCATCCGAATCATGCTCAACTCAAACAGTCCTGTGACTCCTCACAAAGACTACCCTGGCCAAAATTTTGCTAAATTGAAACACGACTGTACACAGCTCCTAAACTGCAGTGGTCAATCCCATCTTGACACACGCACCGACAAGTCAAGTACTTGACTACACCCAGCAGCCTTCCGTCACTGAATTAGAAATTCAGGTAGTCCAGTGCCTAAGTGCAGTGAGTTGCTTGCAAGTCATCGTGGCGGTCTCAAGTCGGAGGGATATTTATACCCATATTCCATCGGAGCAAATCTTGACAGCAGAAATAGCTCCAGAGTCGGTCACGTTCAGCGCAGATGTACCCTTACATCTCACCTGTATATCATACTAGTGTCTCCACACTCATTGGTTAAGAGGATAACCAACCTATATGGCACACAACGACCTATGCTTGATAAACGTTGTCATCCTTGGTAACAACGTATCATTTGGTCACGAACAGATTTAAGGACTAAACGATAAATCCTCCTTTGTTGAGTCTAAATAGTCCTAAGGACTTCACCACAACATAGGAGTTCATTAGAAGATGAAACATTTTGTGATGAAAAATACCAAAATAATTTTTATTAATTCATAATTCATGTACATATACAAAAATGAGCACAACCGTCAACAGACTGACGATTGACTTTGGGACACTATTCCCAACAATCTCCCACTTAGCCTAAAGCCAATTGGTACAGTATCTAATACCCATCTTCGACTTGTAGTCGTCGAACTCCTTCACCGCAATGGCTTTAGTGAATGGGTCAGTCAGGTTCTCCTTTCCATCGATCTTCTGAAGGTCGACGTCATCTCGATCCATAATTTTCTGGATGAGATGGTAGTGGCGCAGAATATGCTTCGTCCGCTGGTGTGCCTTGGGTTTCTTCACCTGAGCAATGACTCCAGAGCTGTCACAATAGAGCAGAACTGGACCATTAGCCCACCTATAAATGTAGGGCTCTTCTCCGTTCTTAACGAAGCCATACATCTTGATCGTCCTATCAAAACGTATGTTCCAACTCTAGGATGCCTGCTTAAGTCCATAAATGGACCTCTGTAGTCTGCACACCTTAGACTCATCAGTGGATGTGAATCCTTCAGGTTGTATCATATACAACTCTTCATCAGCTCTCCGTTTAGGAAAGCTGTCTTTACATCCATTTGCCAGATTTCATAGTCTAGATGGGCAGCTATCGCAAGCATAATCTGAATGGATTTGAGCATTGCCACAGGAGAAAATTTCTCGTCATAGTCTATACCATAACATTGACGATATCCCTTGGCAACCAGACGGGCTTTATAGGTTTCCACCTTTCCGTCTGTGCCCCTCTTCCTCTTGAAGACCCACTTACACCCTATGGGTTTTACTCCTTCGGGTGGGTCAACCAATGTCCACACATCATTGACCTTCATGGACTCCATTTCGGATTTCATGGCCTCTAGCTATTTCTCAGAATCGGGTCTCTACATTGCATCAATGTAGGTGATCAGATCCTCATCATTTTCATCAAGTTCGATAGGATCATCATCCCGGACCAAGAAACCATAGTATCTGTCTAGTTGACGTGGTACTCTACTAGATCGTCTTAAGGGTACTTGATCAATGGGCGTCAGATCTGATCTAATCAAATCTGGTTCAACAAATTACGTTGGATTTTCCACCTGTCGAACTTCATCAAGTTCGACCTTAGAGGCAACAGTCCCTTCACCAAGGAACTCCTTTTTCAAAAAAGATTGCCTTAAGACTGACAAACACCTTTTGCTCATCAGCTAGATAGAAATAATACCCTTTGGTCTCTTTTGGGTATCCTATAAAATTACACTTGTCAGACCTAGGTCCTAGCTTGTCCGTAATTAAACGTTTAACATAAGTCAGACACCCCCAAACCCTAAGGTGCGAGAGTACTGGCTTACGTCCTATCCATATCTCATATGGCATTTTGGTTACAGACTTACTCGAAACTCTATTTAGAAGGTAACAAGTCGATTCGAGCGCATATACCCAAAGGAAGATCGGCAGACCAGCAAACTCCATCATGGATCGAACCATGTCCAACAAGGTTCGATTCCTCCTTTCAGATACACCATTATGCTGTGGTGTTCCAGGAGGAGTCCATTGAGAGAGAATCTCATTCTCTCCAAGATATGTCAGAAATTCATTGGAAAGGTATTCACCTCCTCGATCAGATCGAAGAGTTTTAATACACTTTCCAGTTTATTTTTCTACCTCATTTCAGAATAGTTTGAACATTTCAAACGACTCCGACTTATGCTTCATTAAATAGACATACCCATTCCTCAATAGGTCATCTGTGAAGGTTATAAAGTAGAAATATCCACCTCTTGCACTTGAGCTCAAGGGTCCACATACATCAGAATGTACCAGACCCAAGAGTTCACTGGCTCGCTCACCTTTTCCAGCAAAAGGTGACTGGGTCATTTTATCAAGAAGACAGGACTCATAGGTTGTAAGTGATTCACAATCACCTACTTCAAGAATTCCTTCTTGAGCCAACCTGTTTATCCTGTTCTTATTGATATGACCTAGCCTACAGTGCCAAAGGTAGACTTCTGACATATTATCTATTCTAGGGCATTTATCGGAGGTTTGAACCACATTAACAAGTTGCGATAGAAAGTAAATTCCATTATAAAGTTGTCCAATAAATATTGTAACACCATTCAAAATGATATTGCAAACGTTTCTTTTTATTAAAAATTGATAACCGTTCATGGCCAAAAGGCCTACAAAAATAATATTTAATAGAAAGCTTGGATAATAGTGACATTCACTCAGAATTATATTTCGAGAATTGATTACAAGATTCCTGATTCCTAATGCTAGAACTAAAACTTTGCTTCCATCTCCAACTTTCAGGAATCTCTCACCTTCATCAAATCTCCTACTGACCTGCAGACCCTGCATCGAATTGCAAATATGATAAGGGCTTCCGGTATCCAATACCCAGGCAGTAGTATCACAAATGAAAAAGTTGCAAGGTGTTATCATATAAGTACCTTGCTTCTTCTTTGGCCTGCTCGGGTCCAGTGAGGCAATGTATAGAGGACAGTTCCTCTTTCAGTGCCCTTGCTTCTTGCAAAAGAAGCACTCCGCCTAGCTCTGGTCGGGCTTGCGCTTCTTGGTCTGACCCTGTGCAGACGTCCCAGCATGCAGCTGCACCTTCTTATTCTTCTTCTTGTTCTTCTTCCCTTTCTTAAAGAATCGACGACCAGAAGAAGACCCTCCCACAACATTCACTGACTCCTTATGGAGCTGGTGATCCTTCTCAAAGTTTTGCAGCAACCCCAACAAGCCATGATAGTTCACTGCAGGCTTTGTCATTCGAAAATGAGTAAGGAAGGGAAGGAAGGACTTGGGCAGAGAATTAAGGATCGCATCCTTATCGAGTTGCTCGTGCAAGAAAAAATCTAGTCTACTTAGGCACTCAATCATTTCGATCATGTACAGTACATAATCAGTGACTGAGGCTCCATCCCTCATCCGAGCATTGAAAATGGCACAACTAGTTTTGTGCCTTTCAACGTCGTCAGACATGCCAAAAGAGTCGTTCAACATTTGAAGCATCTCTTGTGGCTGAGCGTTCTCGAACCTGCGACTGAACTCATCATTTATTACCACCAGCATTATGCACCGGACGTTGGTGCGGTTGTTGAGCCACTTCTGGTAAGTGTCTCGGACCGTCCCTCTAGCGTTCAGGACTGGCTCCTCAGGTGTCGGATCCGTTACTACATAAAGGATCCGCTCATGCTCAAGGATGATTTTTAATTTTTGATACCAGCTATCGAAATTAGGTCCCATGAGCTTGTCATTATCTAATAATGATCGGAGCGATGGGGTAGTGGCCATAGCTGCTTAAAGAAAAACCAGACCTATATTAGTACATAAATTATTAATACTAAAGACTTGGACTTTAGTCTAAAGTTTCTCTCAGTATTTTTATGAATTGGTAGCCTCAACCTCCAATTCGAGGAATTACTTTAATTTCTTAGTGGATACTAGAATCCACACAGACTACACACGAGCCCAACTTTGGTTGGTCAACCCATGTGCATCTATGGGTAGGTTCATAACCAGTTGTTTCTCTAAATAACTTCTAGTAATTGATTTTGCCCCAGAACCTAATCAGTAGGCTTTGGCCTCCACTGAAAAGATCTGGTTAGGTCCAACCATTAACATGATTTGATTTGGTGAATCGGACCAATAAATGATCAAGCCCAACTTGAGTTGGCCAACCTAACCACCATCAGAAAGACTCAAACCAAATTATCATACTATGAATGATAATTCCATTAGTCAATAAGCACCAGGCCTTTGGGCCTCCAATGATTATTAAACTAATGGACTCATTATCACTCACTTAATGGGAGGCTATGACTTAGTTATCAATATAACTTAATCATTTTTAGGACCTAATAATTTTTGAAGATTTTATTAAAGAATAGATGAGAAGAAAATATCCAGCCAATTTCAATCCTCCCACTGACTTCATCAAGTCAGATTAAAAAAAGATTTACTTAAAGCTGGCATTAGGAGCACCTAAATCAGTCAAACTGATTTACCTAATGACATGGGTGAGCCCTAATCACCAAGTGATCTAATCAAAACCTAATTCACCAAGTTGGCTAGGTAAGTGAGATCAGTGGTGGGGATAAGCCATTAACTCGTCAGAGATCGAATCACTACGAATAGCTCCTACTTAAAAATCACCGATCAAACTGCCAAACTTACCTTAGACACCAACCGGTTCATTAGTTTTAATTTGATCAACTTAGTAAATAGGGTTCCACTGCGTAGCCATGAATTAAGTCCATCTTGGTCTAGTTAAAGACATGGACCCATTCAACTACAACTATTGGAGTTGAGTCTAGAGTATCCTTGACCTAATCTAATTCAACTTTTGATTAGATTTGATCAATTACTCTAATTTAGTCCATTTCTTTAAGCTAACCTTAGGTCTAACCCAATTATGGACCTAATCCATCTAACCCATTGACCCACAAGTTTATGCAATTGTCTTAGGTCTTAATTCACAATTCTAGACCTACTAGACAACACTTAATTCTTTTAATTAAGTATTTGGATTGATTGGTCAGGGTTTGGTATTTCAATAATAATTTTTAAATTTGAAAGATTTTATTTTTTGTTCACCAAATATGTTGACTCATTACACAAATAGATCCGCGCATTTCATAAATAGCAATCCTATTGCTAATTACATAACAGAAAATAATTCAATCAAAATAAATCATGAATATTCCTTTTGCTACTTCATCTGTATGGGATACAATTGCATCGGCACCCCTACCGCCATAGGAGACCCCATCGAATGAGAAGAGAGGGTATTTAAACCCTACTTTTCTCCTATGACTGGACGGTCATGGCAACCAACCCAATTCGATTACTTGCTACTTAGATCAAGTATATCTAAATATACCAATTTCAAAATTTAAATTTCAAATTTCAAATTTTAAATTTTAAATTTTAAATTTTAAATTTTAAATTTTGAATTTCAAATTTTAAATTTTTGAATTTTAAATTTTGAATTTTAAATTTTTAAATTTTTGAATTTTGAATTTCAAATTTCAAAATTTAAATTTTAAATTTTAAATTTTAAATTTTTGAATTTTGAATTTCGTACAACTTTCAAAATTCAAATTTAAAATTTTGAATTTTAAATTTTAAATTTAAATTTTTAGATTACAATTTAATCTACGCATGCAAATATATATATCATATCTAAGAATCTGCTCTGATACCATTTGTGGGGAAAATTCAGTGCAGGGGTAAAATGGTAATTTTATAATTTTTTCAAAATCACTATTTTACAATGAGAATTATTAATTAATCTAATTAATTAATAAAAATTTACCCTACACTAAGATCTAAATATGATATATAGCATGCATGTATTTAAATTTGAAATTCAAATTTGAACAGTAAACACTTTACTGTAATGTGTTCAGAACACAATACCTTTGAATGGATAGTAGATCGCCGCAATCTGATCACCGTCGGGAGAGTCTGATTATTGTGATGTAGCCACACAGCATGTCTGGCCTCTGCGGATCATCCACACGAAGCTCCCGATCTGATCGACTCCTCACGAGTGCTAGCTAGTTGTAGAGCCCTTTCGACGGCCGATGCTGATCGAACTCCTTTGATCGATGTCTGCTGATTCTTTGGATGCTCTGGATCATCAGTAAATATGCTTGAGAGGATGTTAAAGATCTTCCTAAAATTTGATGGGCTCATGACACTCGTAGCTCACCTTCTCACTTCCCGAACTCCAGGCTGAAACCCTGAAGAACTCACTGAAACCCTGCGCACACTTTTTCTTTCTTTTCTTTCTTTTTCTCTCAGAATGATATAGACCTTCACCTTGCACACAAAGATTCCTCACATCTAGATTTTCTGTGCAAAATTTTTCTTGCACACACCCCACTCTTCTCCTCCTTTTAAAACAACAACAAATGTCTTATCCACGTGAGAGGATAAAGATGAGTAATTGCACATTTGAATTCAAATCAAATTTTGAATTCAAATGGAAACTAATTTATCCCTATCCACTAAGGGTGTGAGAAGAGGAGGGCATGGCTTAATTTGTGCGTGAGTGATTTCATGAGAAACATTTTCTCGTGTAATAAATGGGGCACTAAAAGAGGATAAGGTCAAGGCGCTAAGATTGGTTGCTCATTCAAATTCAAACTTTATTTTGAATTTTAATGGCCAACCAATCATTCTTATCTACTCATTTGGTGCATTAAAGTAGGGCATGAGTAGGGCTTTGCATGAGAAAAAATTCATGAGAACTTCCTTCTCGTGAATTCAAATGGGTGCAGTGGAAATGAGGTGGCACAGGGAGAATGGGTCAAGGTGGTTTCATTATTTAAACCAACCTAATTGAACCAAATAAGTTAGGCTCAATTAGACTAATTTAAATCTAACTAAATAAGGCTTAATTAGGCTAAATAAAATCCTAATCAAATTAAAAATTGATTAAGCCCAACCCCTGATCAAATCAGGGACCAAATCATCTCGATGATTAGGTCAACTCTTAACCTAATCGGGTCAAACCCAACTGAATCCAATTCAATTGGACTTGATTCAAAAATAATTACTCAATCAAATTGAGTTAATTAGTGATCAAATTACTAATTAAACCTCTCATAAATATTGAGTCCAAATTCGATAGGTAATCAGGCATCAGAATTCATCGATATGTAACCCTGATCGAAGAGTCCCAAACCAGTGGGACTCTTGAACCCAGTACCCAAAATGTGTGGAATTCATGATCAGAGAATCTTGATTCTCGATCACAGAGTCTCAGACATGTAGGACTCATAGTCCACGAGCATTAGGACTCTTCATCAGCCATCAGATCAGATAGAAACCTCTAATGTGTGAGACCCCACAGGTTTGAACCTAAGCCAGTAGCACAGGAACCAATTTCTGTACTAATCGAAGTGACCATCTAGCAATGGTACCTAATGATCAGATAGATCAAATAGTCACAATCACAACACTCAGAACCTACGTGAATATGGTTACTGTATAATTCATCTTTTTGACCTCTGTGTTTAGGACGCCTCAAGGTTAAACTATCCACCCTGATTAGATCATCCGAATCGTGCTCAACTCAAACAGTCTTGTGACTCTTCACAAAGACTACCCTGGCCAAGGTTTTGCTAAATTGAAATACGACTGTACACAGCTCCTAAATTAGAGTGGTCAATCCCATCTTGACACACGCACCGACAAGTCAAATACTTGACTACACCCAGCAGTCTTCCGTCACTGAATTAGAAATTCAGGTAGTCCAGTGCCTAAGTGCAGTGAGTTGCTTGCAAGTCACCGTGGCGGTCTCAGGTCGGAGGGATATTTATACCCATATTCCATCGGAGCAAATCTTGACAGCAGAAATAGCTCCGGAGTCGGTCACGTTCAGTGTAGATGTACCCTTACATCTCACCTGTATGCCATACCAATATCTCGACACTCATTGATTAAGAGGAAAATCAACCTCTATGACACACAACGACCTATGCTTGATAAATGTTATCATCCTTGATAACAACATATCATTTGGTCGTGAACAGATTTAAGGACTAAACAAAAAATCCTCCTTTATCGAGTCTAAATAGTCCTAAGGACTTCACCACAACATAGGAGTTCATTAGAAGATGAAATATTTTGGGATGAAAAATGCCAAAATAATTTTTATTAATTCATAATTCATGTACATATACAAAAATGAACACAACCGTCAACAGACTGACGATTGGCTTTAGGACACTATTTCCAATAGATAGGACGTAAGCCAGTACTCTCGCACCTTAGGGTTTGGGGGTGTCCGGCTTATGTTAAACATTTAATTACAAACAAGCTAGGACCTAGGTCTGACAAGTGTAATTTTATAGGATACCCAAAAGAGACCAAAGGATATTATTTCTACCTGGCTGATGAGCAAAAGGTGTTTGTCAGACTTAAGGCAATCTTTTTGAAAAAAGAGTTCCTTGATGAAGGGACTGTTGCCTCTAAGGTCGAACTTGATGAAGTTCGATAGGTAGAAAAATCGACACAAGTTGCTGAACCTGAACTGGATTTGATTAGATCAGATCCGGAGCCCATTGTTCAAGCACCCTTAAGGCGATCTGGTAGAGTACCACATCAACCGGATAGATACTATGATTTCTTGGTCCGGGATGATGATCCTATCAAATTTGATAAAAATGATAAGGATCCGATCACCTACATGGATGCAATGCAGAGACCCGACTCTAAGAAATGGCTAGAGGTCATGAAATCCGAAATAGAGTCCATGAAAGTCAACGATGTGTGGACATTGGTTGACCCACCCGAAGGAGTAAAACCCATAGGGTGTAAGAGGGTCTTCAAGAGGAAGAGGGGCACAGACGGAAAGGTGAAAACCTATAAAGCCCGTCCGATTGCTAAGGGATATCATCAACGTTATGGTATAGACTATGACGAGACATTTTCTCCTGTGACAATACTCAAATCCATTCGGATTATGCTTACGATAGCTGCCTATCAAGACTATGAAATCTGGCAGATGAAAGTGAAGACAGCTTTCCTAAACGGAGAGCTGGATGAAGAGGTGTATATGATACAACCTGAAAGATTCACATCCACAGATGAGTCTAAGGTGTGCAGACTATAGAGGTCCATTTATGGACTTAAGCAGGCATCCCGGAGTTGGAACATACGTTTTGATAGGACGATCAAGATGTATGGCTTCGTTAAGAATGGAGAAGAGCCCTGCATTTATAAGTGGGCTAATGGTCCAGTAGTGGTATTTCTTATATTGTATGTGGATGATATTCTCTTAATCGAAAATGATGTCCCTGCATTATAGAAAAAAAAGGTTTGGCTGTCGTCACAGTTCTCCATGAAGGATCTGGGAGAAGCTTCCTACATCCTAGGAATGAGGATCTATAGGGATAGTCTAAAAGGTTGCTTGGTTTATCCCAGTCTACGTATATAAATACTATGTTGAAGAGGTTCAGCATGGAGAATTTCGAGAAAGGCTATCTACTGATAGGCCATGGAATTTTTCTCTCGAAGAGGAATTGTCCGACAATACCTCAAGAGAGAGAGCGTATGGGTAGGATTTCATATACTTCGGCAGTGGGATCTATCATGTACGCCACGACATGTACACGATCAAATGTGGCATACTCACTAGGGGTAGTGAGTAGATACCAATCTGATCCAGGAGAGAATCACTGGAAGGTTGTTAAAACCATCCTGAAGTATTTAAGAAATACTAAGGACCAGTGGCTTGTTTATGGTGAATCGGACTTGAGACTTATAGGGTTTACAGACTCTAGTTTCTAGTCTGATCATGATTACAGCAAAAGTGTGTCGGGATTTATTTTTACCCTTAATAGTGGGGCTATCTGCTGGAAGAGTTCCAAGCAACACATAGTGGCTGATTCAGTTTGCGAGGTGGAGTATGTCGCTGCATCAGATGCTGCCAAAGAAGCGATGTGGCTGAAAAAATTCATCACCGAGCTTGGAGTAGCACCCTCCCTTGTTGGTCCAGTTCTGCTCTACTGTGACAGCTCTGGAGCCATTGCTCAAGTAAAGAAACCCAAGGCACACCAGCGGACGAAGCATATTCTGTACCGCTACCATCTCATCCGAGAAATTATGGATCGAGGTGACGTCGACCTTCAGAAGATTGACGGAAAGCAGAATCTGGCCGACCCATTCACTAAAGCCATTGCGGTGAAGGAGTTCGATGACTACAAGTCGAAGATTGGTATTAGATACTGCACCGATTGGCTTTAGGCCAAGTGGGAGATTATTGGGAATAGTGTCCCAAAGCCAATCATTAGTCAGTTGACGGTTGTGTTCATTTTTGTATATGTACATGAATTGTGGTGAAGTCCTTAGGACTATTTAGACTCGACAAAGAAAGATTTGTCGTTTAGTCCTTAAATCTGTTTGCGACCAAATGATACGTTGTTACCAAGGATGACAGTGTTTATCAAGCATAGGTCGTTGTGTGCCATATAGGTTGGTTGTCTTCTTAACCAATGAGTGTGGAGACACTGGTATGGCATACAGGTGAGATATAAGGGTACATCTGCACTGAACGTGACTGACTCCAGAGCTATTTCTGTTGTCAAGATTTGCTCCGATGGAATATGGGTATAAATATCCCTCCGACCTGAGACTGCCATGGTGACTTGCGAGCAACTCACTGCACTTAGGCACTGGACTACCTGAATTTCTAATTCAGTGACGGAAGGCTGCTGGGTGTAGTCAAGTACTTGACTTGTCGGTGTGTATGTCAAGATGGGATTGACCACTCCAATTTAGGAGCTGTGTACAGTCGTGTTTCAATTTAGCAAAATCTTGGCCAGAGTAGTCATTGTGAGGAGTCACAGGACTATTTGAGTTGAGCATGATTCGGATGATCTAATCAGGGTTGATAGTTTAACCCTAAGTCGTCCTAAACACAGAGGTCAAAAAGATGAATTATACAGTAACCATATTCATGTAGGTTCTGAGTGTTGTGATTGTGACCATTCGACCTATCCGATCATCGGGTACCATTGCTAGATGGTCACTTCGATTAGTACAGAAATTGGTTCCTGTGCTACCGGCTTAGGTTCGAACCTATGGGGTCACACACATTAGAGGTTTCTATCTGATCTGATAGCTGGTGAAGAGTCCTTCATGTCTGGAATTCTATGATCGAGAATCAGGATTCTCTAATCATGAATTTCATATATTTTGGGTACCGGGGTCAAGAGTCCCACTGGTTTAGGACTCTTCGATTAGGGTTACATATCGATGAATTCTGATGCCCGATTACCCATCAGATTTGGACTCAATATTTATGAAAGGTTTAATTAGTTATTTGATCACTAATTAACTCAATTTAGTTGACTAATTAATTTTTAGATCAAGTCCAATTGAATTGGATTCAGTTGGGTTTGACCCGATTAGGTTAAGAGTTTACCTAATCGTCGAGATGGTTTGGTCCCTGATTTTATCAGGGGTTGGACTTAATCAATTCTTGATTTGATTAGGATTTTATTGAGCCTAATTAAGCCTAATTTAGTTGGATTTTAATTAGTCTAATTGGGCCTAAATAATGTGGTTCAATTAGGTTGGTTTAAATAATGAAACCACCTTGACCCATTCTCCCTGTGCCACCTCACTTCCACTGCGCCCATTTGAATTCACGAGAAAGAAGTTCTCATAAATTTTTCCTCACACAAAACCCTCCTCATGCCCTACTTTAATGCACTTTATGAGTGGATAAGGATGATTGGTTGGCCATTCAAATTCAAAATAAAGTTTGAATTTGAATAAGCAACCAATCTTAGCGCCTTGACCTTATCCTCTTTTAACACCCTATTTATTACACGAGAAAATATTTCTCATGAAATCACTCATGCACAAATTAAGCCATGCCCTCCTCTTCTCACACTCTTAGTAGATAGGGATAAATTAGTTTCCATTTGAATTCAAAATTTGATTTGAATTCAAATGTGCAATTACTCATCTTTATCCTCTCACGTGGATAAGACCTTGGTTGTTGTTTTAAAAGGAGGAGAAGAGTGGGGCGTGAGAAAAAAAAAAATTTTGGAGAGAAAATTTGGGCGTGAGGAATCCTTATGTGCATAGTGAAGATCAATATCCTTCCGAGAGAAAAAGAAAGAAAAGAAAGAAAAAGTGCGCGCGGTGTTTCAGTGAGTTCTTCTAGGTTTCAGCCTGGAGTTCGAAAAGTGAGAGGTGAGCTATGAGTGTTGTGAGCCCACCAAATTTTATAGAGATCTTCAACATCCTCTCAAGCATGTCTGTTGATGATCTGGAGCATCCAAAAGATCGACAGACATCGATCGAAGGAGTACGATCAGCATCGACCGTCGAAAGGGCTCTATAACGAGCTAGCACTCGTGAGGAGTCGATCAGATCGAAAGCTTCATGTGGATGATCTGCAGAGGCCAAACATACTGTGTGACTGCATCACGATGATCAGACTCTTCCGACGGTGATCAGATTACGGCGATCTACTATCCGCACAAAGGTATTGTGTTCTGAACACATTACAGTAAAGTGTTTACTGTTCAAATTTGAATTTCAAATTTAAATGCATGCATGCTATATATCATATTTAGATCCTAGTGTAGAATAAATTTTTATTAATTAATTAGATTAATTAATAATTTCTACTGTAAAATAGTAATTTTGAAAAAGTTTTAAAATTACCATTTTACCCCTGCACTGAATTTTCCCCACAAATGGTATCAGAGTGGGTTCTTAGATATGATATATATATTTACATGTGTAGATTAAGTTGTAATCTAAAAGTTTAAATTTGAAATTTGAAATTCAAAATTTAAATTTTGAATTTTGAAAGTTGTTCGAAATTCAAAATTCAAAATTTTGAAATTTAAAATTTAAAATTTGAATTTTGAAATTTTAAATTCAAAATTCAAAAATTCAAAAATTTGAAATTTAAAATTTGAAATTTGGTTAAAATTTCAAATTTGAAATTTAAAATTTGAAATTCAAAATTTAAAATTCAAAATTTTGAAATTTGAAATTTATTTGAAATTTGAAATTCAAAATTTAAAATTTAAAATTTGAAATTTAAATTTTTAAATTAGTATATTTAAATATACTTGATCCAAGTAGCAAGTAATCGAATTGGGTTGGTTGCCATGGCCATTCGGTCATAGGAGAAAAGTAGGGTTTAAAGGTCTTCTCTTTCCATTCGATGGGGTCTCCTATCACAGTAGGGGTGCCAATGCGATTATATCCCATGCAGATGAAGCAGCAAAAGAAATATTCATGATTTATTTTGATTGAGTTATTTTCTGTTATATAATTAGCAATAGGATTGCTATTTATGAAATGTGCTGATATATTTGTGAAATGAGTCAACATATTTGGTGAACAGAAAATAAAACCTTTCAAATTTGAAAATTATTTTCGAAATGCCAAACCCTGACTCATCAGCCCAAATACTTAATTAAAAGAATTAAGTATTGTCTAGTAGGTCTAGAATTATGAATTAAGACCTAAGACAATTGCACAAACTTGTGGATCAATGGGTTAGACGGATTAGGTCTATAATTGGGTTAGACCTAAGGTTAGCTTAAAGAAATAGACTAAATTAGAGTAATTGATCAAATCTAATCAAAAGTTAAATTAGATTAGGTCAAGGATACTCTAGACTCAACTCCAATAGTTGTAGTTGAATGGGTCCATGTCTTTAACTAGACCAAGATGGACTTAATTCATGGCTACGCGGTGGAACCCTATTTACTAAGTTGATCAAATTAAAACTAATGAACCGGTTGGTGTCTAAGGTAAGTTTGGCAGTTTGACCAGTGGTTTTTAAGCGGGAGCTACTCGCAGTGATTCAATCTCTGACGAGTTAATGGCTTATCCCCACCACTGATCTCACTTACCTTGCCAACCTGATGAATTAGGTTTTGATTAGATCACTTGGTGATTAGGGCTCACCCATGTCATTAGGTAAATCAGTTTAACTGATTTAGGTACTCCTAATGCCAGCTTTAAGTAAATCCTTTTTAATTTGACTTGGTGAAGTCAGTGGGAGGATTGAAATTGGCTGGTTAATTTTTTCTCTTCTATCCCTTAATAAAATCCTCAAAATTATTAGGTCCCTAAAATGATTAAGTTATAGTGATAACTAAGTCATAGCCTCCCATTAAGTGAGTGATAATGAGTCCATTAGTTTAATAATCATTGGAGGCCCAAAGGCCTGGTGCTTATTGACTAATTGAATTATCATTTATAGTATGATAATTTGATTTGAGTCTTTCTGATGGTGGTTAGGTTGGCCGACCAAAGTCGGGCTTGATCATTTATTGATCCGATTCACCAAATCAAATCATATTAATGGTTGAACCTAACCAAATTTTTTCAGTGGAGGCCAAAGCCTACTGATTAGGTTCTGGGGCAAAATTAATTACTAGAAGTTGTTTAGAGAAACAACTGATTATAAACCTACCCATAGATGCACATGGGTTGACCAACCAAAGTTGGGCTTGTGTGTAGTCTGTGTGGATTCTAGTATCTACTAAGGAATTAAAGTAATTCTTCGAATTGGAGGTTAAGGCTACCAATTCGTAAAAGTACTGAGAGAAACTTTAGACTAAAGTCCATGTCTTTAGTATTAATAATTTATGTACAAATATAGGTCTAGTTTTTTTTTATACAGCTATGGCCACTACCCTATCGCTCCGGTCATTATTAGATAATGACAAGCTCATGGGACCTAATTTCGATAGCTGGTATCGAAAATTAAAAATCATCCTTGCGCATGAGTAGATCCTTTATGTAGTAACGGATCTGGCACCTGAGGAGCCAGCCCTGAACGCTAGAGGGATGGTTTGAGACACTTACCAGAAGTGGCTCAACGACCGCACCACCGTCCGGTGCATAATGCTGGCGGCAATGAATGATGAGTTCGGCCATAGGTTCGAGAACCCCCAGCCACAGGAGATGCTTCAAATGTTGAACGACTCTTTTGGCACGTCTGACGATGTTGAAAGACACAAAACTAGTTATGCCATTTTCAATGCTCGGATGAGGGATGGATTCTCAGTCACTGATCATGTACTGTACATGATTGAAATGATTGAGTGCCTAAGTAAACTGGGTTTTCCCCTGCACGAGTAACTTGGAAAGGATGCGATCCTTAATTTTCTGCCCGAGTACTTCCTTTCCTTCCTTACTCATTTTTGAATGACAAAGCCTGCAGTGAACTACCACGGCTTGTTGGGGTTGCTGCAGAACTTTGAGAAGGATCACCAGCTCCATAAGGAGTCGGTGAATGTTGTGGGAGGGTCTTCTTCTGGTCGTCGACCCTTTAAGAAAAGAAAGAAGAACAAGAAGAAGAATAATAAGAAGGTGCAGCTGCATGCTGGGATGTCTGCACAGGGTCAGACCAAGAAGCGCAAGCCCGATCAGAGCCAGGCGGAGTGCTTCTTTTGCAAGAAGCAGGGGCACTGGAAGAGAAACTATCCTCTATACATTGCCTCACTGGATCTGAACATGCCAAAGAAGAAGCAAGGTACTTATATGATAACACCTTGCAACTTTCTCATTTGTGATACTACTGCCTGGGTATTGGATACCAGAAGCCCTTATCATATTTGCAATTCGATGCAGGGTCTGCAAGTCAGTAGGAGATTTGATGAAGGTGAGAGATTCCTGAACGTTGGAGATGGAAGCAAAGTTCCAGTTCTAGCATTAGGAATCATGAACCTTGTAATCAATTCTCAAAATATAATTCTAAGTGAATGTCACTATTGTCCAAGCTTTTTATTAAATATTATTTCTGTAGGACTTTTGGCCATGAACGGTTATCAATTTTTAATAAAAAAAAATGTTTGCAATATCATTTTGAATGGTGTTACAATGTTTATTGGATAATTTTATAATAGAATTTACTTTCTATCACAACCTGTTAATATGGTTCAAACCTCCGGTAAATGTCCTAGAATAGATAATGTGTCAGAAGTCTACCTTTGGCACTGTAGGCTAGGTCATATCAATAAGAACAAGATAAACAGGTTGGCTCAAGAAGAAATTTTTCAAGTAGGTGATTGTGAATCACTTCCAATCTGTGAGTCCTGTCTTCTTGGTAAAATGACCAAGTCACCTTTTACTGGAAAAGATGAGCGAGCCAGTGAACTCTTGGGTCTGGTACATTCTGATGTATGTGGACCCATGTGCTCAAGTGCAAGAAGTGAATATTTCTACTTCATAACCTTCACAGATGACTTATTGAGGTATGGGTATGTCTATTTAATGAAGCATAAGTCGGAGTCGTTTGAAATGTTCAAACTATTCCGAAATGAGGTAGAAAAATAAATTGAAAAGTGTATTAAAACTCTTCGATCTGATCGAGGAGGTGAATACATTTCCAATGAGTTTCTGACATATCTTGGGGAGAATGAGATTCTCTCTCAATGGACTCCTCCTGGAACACCACAGTATAATGGTGTATCTGAAAGGAGGAATCGGACCTTGTTGGACATGGTTCGATCCATGATGGGGTTTGCTAGTCTGTCGATCTCCTTCTGGAGATATATGCTCGAATCGGCTTGTTACCTTCTAAATAGAGTTTCGAGTAAGTCTGTAACCAAAATGTCATATGAGATATGGATAGGACGTAAGCCAGTACTCTCGCACCTTAGGATTTGGGGGTGTCCGGCTTGTGTTAAACATTTAATTACGGATAAGCTAGGACCTAGGTCTGACAAGTATAATTTTATAGGATACCCAAAAGAGACCAAAGGATATTATTTCTACCTGACTGATGAGCAAAAGGTGTTTGTCAGATGTAAGGCAATCTTTTTGGAAAAAGAGTTTCTTGATGAAGGGACTGTTGCCTCTAAGGTAGAACTTGACGAAGTTCGACAGGTGGAAAAACCGACACAAGTTACTGAACCTAAATCGAATTTGATTAGATCAGATCCAGAGCCCATTGTTCAAGCACCCTTAAGGCGATCTGGTAGAGTACCACATCAACCGGACAGATACTATGGTTTCTTGGTCCGGGATGATGAAGGAGTAAAACCCATAGGGTGTAAGTGGGTCTTCAAGAGGAAGAGGGGTGCAGACGGAAAGGTGGAAATCTATAAAGCCCGTCTGGTTGCCAAGGGATATCGTCAACGTTATGGTATAGACTATGACGAGATGTTTTCTCCTGTGGCAATACTCAAATCCATTCAGATTATGCTTGCGATAGCTGTCCATCTGGACTATGAAAACTGGCAGATGGATGTGAAGACAACTTTCCTAAACGGAGAGCTGGATGAAGAGGTGTATATGATACAACTTGAAGGATTCACATCCACAGATGAGTCTAAGGTGTGCAGACTATAGAGGTCCATTTATGGACTTAAGCAGGCATCCTAGAGTTGGAACATACATTTTGATAGGACGATCAAGATGTATGGCTTCGTTAAGAATGGAGAATAGCCTTGCATTTATAAGTGGGCTAATGGTCCAGTAGTGGTATTTTTTGTATTGTATGTGGATGATATTCTCTTAATCGGGAATGATGTCCCTGCATTATAGGAAATAAAGGTTTGGCTGTCGTCACAGTTCTCCATGAAGGATCTGGGAGAAGCTTCCTACATCCTAGGAATGAGGATCTATAGAGATAGATCTAAAAGGTTGCTTGGTTTATCCCAGTCTACGTACATAGATACTATGCTGAAGAGGTTCAGTATGGAAAATTCCAAGAAAGGCTATCTACCGATAGGCCATGGAATTTCTCTCTCGAAGAGGGATTGTCCGACAACACCTCAAGAGAGAGAGCGTATGGGTAGGATTCCATATGCTTCGACAGTGGGATCTATCATGTATGCCATGACATGTACACGACCAGATGTGGCATACTCACTAAGGGTAGTGAATAGATACCAATCTGATCCAGGGGAGAATCACTCTAAGGTTGTTAAAACCATCCTGAAGTATTTAAGAAATACTAAAGACTAGTGGCTTGTTTATGGTGAATCGAACTTGAGACTTAATTGGGTTTACAAACTCTAGTTTTCAGTCTAATCATGATGACAACAAAAATGTGTCGGGATTTATTTTTACCCTTAATGGTGGGGCTATCTGCTGGAAGAGTTCCAAGCAACATACAGTGGCTGATTCAGTTTGCGAGGTGGAGTATGTCGCTGCATCAGATGCTGCCAAAGAAGCGGTGTGGCTGAAAAAATTCATCACCGAGCTCGGAATAGCACCCTCCCTTGTTGGTCCAGTTCTGCTCTACTGTGACAGCTCTGGAGCGATTGCTCAGGCAAAGGAACCCAAGGCACACCAGTGGATGAAGCATATTCTGCACCGCTACCATCTCATCCAAAAAATTATGGATCGAGGTGACGTCGACCTTCAGAAGATCGACGGAAAGGAGAACCTAGCCGACCCATTCACTAAAGCCTTTGCGGTGAAGGAGTTCGACGACTACAAGTCGAAGATGGGTATTAGATACTACACCGATTGGCTTTAGGCCAAGTGGGAGATTGTTGGGAATAGTATCCCAAAGCCAATCGTCAGCCTGTTGATGGTTGTACTCAATTTTGTATATGTACATGAATTATGAATTAATAAAAATTATTTTGACATTTTTCATCACAAAATGTTTCATCTTTTAATGAACTCCTATGTTGTGGTGAAGTCCTTAGGACTATTTAGACTCAACAAAGAAAGATTTATCGTTTAGTTCTTCAATCTGTTCGCGACCAAATGATACGTTGTTACCAAGGACGACAATGTTTATCAAGCATAGGTCGTTGTATGCCATATAGGTTGGTTGTCCTCTTAACCAATAAGTGTGGAGACACTGGTATGGCATACAGGTGAGATGTAAGGGTACATCTGCACTGAACGTGACCGACTCCGGAGCTATTTCTACTGTCAAGATTTGCTCCGATGGAATATGGGTATAAATATCCCTCCGAACTGAAACCGCCACGGTGACTTGCAAGCAACTCACTGCACTTAAGCACTAGATTACCTGAATTTCTAATTCAGTGATGGAAGGCTACTGGGTGTAGTCAAGTATTTGACTTGTCGGTGCATGTGTCAAGATGGAATTGACCACTCCAGTTTAGGAGCTGTGTATAGTCGTGTTTCAATTTAGCAAAACCTTGGCCAGGGTAGTCTTTATGAGGAGTCACAGGACTGTTTGAGTTGAGCATGATTCGGATGATCTAATCAGGGTTGACAGTTTAACCCTGAGTTGTCCTAAACACAGAGGTCAAAAGGATGAATTATACAGTAACCATATTCACGTAGGTTCTGAGTGTTGTGATTGTGACCATTCGACCTATCCGATCGTCGGGTACCATTGCTAGATGGTCACTTCGATTAGTACAGGAATTGGTTCCTGTGCTACCGGCTTAGCTTCGAACCTGTGGGGTCACACACATTAGAGGTTCCTATCTGATCTGATAGCTAGTGAAGAGTCCTTCATGTCTGAGATTCTTTGATCGAGAATCAGGATTCTCTGATCACGAATTCCACACATTTTGGGTACCGGGGTCAAGAGTCCCACTGGTTTAGGACTCTTCGATCAGGGTTACATATCGATGAATTCTGATGCCCGATTACCCATCGGATTTGGACTCAATATTTATGAGAGATTTAATTAGTGATTTGATTGCTAATTAACTCAATTTGATTGAGTAATTAATTTTTGGATCAAGTCCAATTGAATTAGATTCAGTTGGGTTTGACCCGATTAGGTTAAGAGTTGACCTAATCGTCGAGATAGTTTGGTCTCTGATTTGATCAGGGGTTGGGCTTAATCAATTCTTGATTTGATTAAGATTTTATTGAGCCTAATTCAGTATAATTTAGTTAGATTTAAATTACTCTAATTGGGCCTAACTTATTTAGTTCAATTAGGTTGGTTTAAATAATGAAACCACCTTGACCCATTCTCCCTGCGCCACCTCACTTCCACTGCGCCCATTTGAATTCACGAGAAGAATATTCTCATGAATTTTTTCTCATGCAAAGCCCTCCTCACGTCCTACTTTAATGCGCCTTATGAGCGGATAAGGATGATTGGTTGGCCATTCAAATTCAAAACAAAGTTTGAATTTGAATGAGCAACCAATCTTAGCACCTTGACCTTATCCTCTTTTAATGCCCTATTTATTACACGAGAAAATATTTCTCATGAAATCACTCACACACAAATTAAGCCATGCCCTCCTCTTCTCACACCCTTAGTGGATAGGGATAAATTAGTTTCCATTTGAATTCAAAATTTGATTTGAATTCAAATGTGCAGTTACTCATCTTTATCCTCTCACGTGGATAAGACCTTGGTTGTTGTTTTAAAAGGAGGAGAAGAGTGGGGCGTGAGAAAAAGAAAAATTTTGGAGAGAAAATTTGGGCGTGAGGAATCCTTATGTGCAAGGTGAAGGTCAATATCCTTCCAAGAGAAAAAGAAAGAAAAAAAAGAAAAAGTGTGCGCAGGGTTTCAGTGAGTTCTTCAGGGTTTCAGCCTGGAGTTTGGGAAGTGAGAAGGTGAGCTACGAGTGTTGTGAGCCTATCAAATTTTAGAAAGATCTTCAACATCCTCTTAAGCATGTTTGCTGATGATCTGGAGCATCCAACAAATCGACAGACATCGATCGAAAGAGTTCGATCAGCATCGGCCGTCGAAAGGACTCTACAATGAGCTAGCACTCGTGAGGAGTCGATCGGATCGAGAGCTTCATGTGGATGATCCACAGAGGTCAGACACACTGTGTGGCTACATCACGATGATCAGACTCTCCTGACGGTGATCAGATTGCGATGATCTACTACCCGCATAAAGGTATTGTGTTCTGAATACATTACAGTAAAGTGTTTACTGTTCAAATTTGAATTTCAAATTTAAATGCATGCATGCTATATATCATATTTAGATCTTAGTGTAAGGGTAAATTCTTATTAATTAATTAGATTAATTAATAATTTTTACTGTAAAATAGTGATTTTGAAAAAATTTTAAAATTACCATTTTACCCCTGCACTGAATTTTCTCCACAGTTTAACCATATCAGCTTCAAACCCTTTAGCCCGTATCCTAAAGTCCAACCAATTGACCACAATAAATTTCAAGAATTGGCTCAGAAATCTCAAGATTGTCTTGATATCTAAAAAGTTAGGGTTTGCAGGACCCTCCCCTTCTGCCAAACCATCATAATGTAGAACAAAGAGCTGCACTAGATAAGTAGATGAATGATGACAATTTGGTACAGTGCTATGTACTGGCTCCTATGTCAAACAAATTGTCAAACCAGCATGAGCACATGCCAACTACCAAGGCTATGATCACTCATCTATAAGAGTTGTATAGTGAACAGAGCTGAATAGCATATTTTGAAGTTTTGAAGAGACTCTTCAACTCCAAGATGCGTGAGGGACAGTCGATCCAAGAGCATTATCTAACAATGATCAAGGATCTGGAAGAGCTTGAGAAGCTTGGCCTTACAATGCAGAAAGAATTGCAAGGAGATTTGATCCTGCAATCTTTAACTAGTTCATATGGATAATTTATTATAAATTATTATATGACCAAGATAGACTGCACTTAATCTGAGCTTGTCAACATGTTGGTTACTATGAAGGGAACCTTGAAGAGTTCAAGGAGCTCCATTCTTGTTGTGGAGTAGGCACCTTCTTTCAAAAGAAAGTCTTCAAGGAAAAAAATGAACAAGCCTGCAAAGAAGCAGAAAAAAAGGGAAAAAACCAAAGAAGGATACTTTCAAGAAGGCTGTAGACAAAGAAAAATATTTTCACTATCAGAAGGACAGCCATTGGAAGAGAAATTATTCATTGTACCTGGAGAGCCTAAAGACCAAGAAAGAAGACAAACCTTCAAAAGATATGTCTAGTATGCTCGTTGTTGAATCTAACCTTATGATTTCTTCTACTTCTAGTTGGGTATTAGACTCTGGTTTGAGTACTTACATATGTACTTCAATGCAGGATCTAGTAGAAAGTAGATGATTAAGGGATGGTGAGATGATCCTACGAATCGAGCAAGAGTTGCTGTAGAAGCCATCGATACCTATCCTCTTCGATTATTATCTGATTTTAGATTAGTTTTAAAAGTCTATTATTATATGCCTGTAGCTAGTCAGAATTTGATTTTTATTTTTATACTAGCACAAGATGATTCTGTTTTCAATTTTAATAAAGACTTCTATTCGATTTATTTGAGAAATAAATTGGTTGCACGTTATCTTTTAATTGATAGTCTTTATCACTTGTATGTTGATGTGAATGTGAATGTAAATGAGCAAATGCTCAGTAGTACCGTAGGTCATAAATGTTAACTAAAAGTATATATGGCACCTTTGTTAGATGTATGTCCTCGATGCCAGATCGGCTGACACATTCCTGTACAGATCTAAGGGCAAATTTATAATTTTGACTATAAATGAATAAAAAGATTATTCTTCTATCACATTATATACATTGTGTCTGTGATACATCCTTTGAGTTAGTGGAAATATAAATTTATATTTTCAAAAGTTAAAAATTTAAGGCATGAATTTACATAACTAACTCATAAACTGCTCCTGACCATAGGATCATCACAAAGATGGTGATCGATCCGGAAGGTTGATGTACGATCGCTTCCTTTGGGTAGATGAGTCTTGAGTCTATGATGTGGAGACACCAGAGCGAGAGTACAGATATATTGGAAAATGTGTCCCAAAAAGTCAATCGTCAAGCTGTTGACGGTTGAGCAACCAAGTATTGTAATTGATTTGTTAATAAATAAAATATATTTGGTATTTTCATCATAAGCTTTCATCTTCTAATGAACTCCATTGTTATGATGAAGTCCTTAGGATTATTTAGATTCGATAAAGAGAGGATTTATCAATTAATCCTTAAAACAGTTCACGACCAAATGATAGGCTGTTAATAAGGACGACAGCTTCTATCGAGCATAGGTCGTTGTAAGCCATATGGGTTGGTTGTCTTCTTAACCAAAGAGTGTGAAGATACTGGTATGGCATACAGGTGAGATGTACTGGTATATCATCATTGAAAGTGACCAACTTCAGAGTATTCTGCTGTCGAGAATGTCTCTGATGGGATATAGGTATAAGTGTCCCTTAGACCTGAGATCGCCTCAGTGACTTGCAAGCAACTCACTGTGCTTTGGTACTGGACTAACTGAATTTCTAATTCAGGAATGGAAGACTTTTGGGTACAGTCAAGTACTTGCAAAGTCAGAGTGTGATCGAGATGGGATTGACCACTCCAAGAGTTGGAGAAGAATGAGTCGCTGTATTTCAATTTAGCAAAACCTTGGCCAGGGTAATCCATCAGATGGATTTGATATTTTGAAATACAATGTGGACAACCTGATTAGAGTTGACAGTTGAACTCTGGGGTGTCCTATGATCATTTTGGTCAAGGAGATGAATTATATGAAAACTATATCCGCATGGGTTCTAAGGATGTTGTTCTACACATTCGACCTATCCGGTCGTCGGGTACTATTGCTAGATGATCACTTCGATTGGTACAAAAATTTATTTTTGTGCTACCAACTTAGGTTCGGACCTATGAGGTCACACACATTAGAGTTCATGATCCGATCGGATGGTTGATCAACGATTAAGAATCGTTCTAGGGTTAAATGATCAATACGATTGACATTTAACCCAGTGCAAGTGTTGCAGGAGGATCGATTAGCAATTTGATTGCTAATTGGCTTAATTTGATTAAGCCAATAGGTTAAGATTAAGTTTAATTAAATATAATTTAATTAAATTTAGTTTGGGCTTGATTGGATCAAGTCTAATTGGTTTATTGGATAAGCCAAGTGCAAGAAAAAACTAGTCCTAGTTCAACTAGGACTTGGGTCAATCTAATTTCTAATTTGATTAAAAAATTAAATCAGATTTAAATCTAATTTAATTTGATTAAATTAGGTTCTTAAATAGGTTAAGACCTATTTTAATTAGATTGATCTAATTTTGATTTGATTTGATTTGAGAAACTATATTAAAACAAGTCATAAGATAGAATCCAAGTAAGACTAGGATTCCACCTTGCGCCACATAAGCCTTCCCCATGCCCTCTCTCTCATTCAATGCCAATCTCCTCTTATTTTGTGCAACAAAAGCCCTCTCTCAGGTCTCTCTGATGTTCACAAAAGGTTTTCTCTCTTCTTTCTTACATAGAAGGTGGTTTGGATCAAATCAAAAAGGAATAAGTTTGGATTTCGAATTCTATAAGATAGAGTTTTAGAAATCCAAAACTCTTTCAATTTTGCACCGAATCTATCCAAATTTTTTTGGAATTTTTATGGATTTTAGGGTACACATTGTGCACCCTTTTCTAGTAATCCATGCATGAAAATAAGGAGGAGGTGCTCAAGAGTTGGGCGCCCCTTAACTTGCCATGTTTGGATAAGCCTTGAGTAGGTATTTAACCTAGACAAGGACTCTATCATATCTCTCTATATAAAATGAGTTTCTTTATAAAATTTTTGAAGAAGATAGAGATTTGAGAGAACTTTGGGCCATCCAAAAATCAGAGAGAAAGATCTTTAGGTCATGGAGATATAATAGACACAAGTTAGGGTGTCTAGAGAGAGAAACGAGAAGAAGAAGAGGGTCTTCTTCTAGGGTTGTTTGATTTCATATCTTTCCTTCCTCCATCTTGAGTTTTCTGAGAGCGTCTCAAATTTGAAACTCTTCCTCCTACTTTTTATCTTTGGAAGAGTCCAAATCAAGAAGAAAGAGGCACCTGATCAACCATCAAAGAAGGATCAGCGCAGTACTAGCATACTGTGCTGATTTTCTGAAGCAGGACTTCTGATCAAGATTCGTAGGCTCGTGTGGATGACTCCTAGAGGTTAGATGCGTATGCGGCTTGCAACATCATCCTCAAGCCC